>NC_134833.1:157403703-157477284 GCF_004210375.1 Tachypleus tridentatus | reverse complement strand
TTTGCATATTTTTTTAGATGTTTCCGTAGTTCATTACCGTATTAAATAACTCAATATAATTAAAACAATAATCAGCCTGAATTTTAAAAACACTTGGTATAAATATGTGCAGTTTGTGATTATTGAATCTAATACAAACTAACAGTTTAAAAAACTACATACATGAATAAATATTATTACATACATGTATTTATTAATATTTATATAAAATTTATGTAACAAAATGTACATGTAACAATAAAAATATGAGTGTAATGTTTGTTCATGTTTTGTGACTCACAAACATCTGAAGTTTATCGTATGTGCCTCTTACATTAAGCAAGTTTGGCCATTCGTGATATATATGTATTACATACTAGTTGAGTTTAAGTGTGTAGATTTGGAATACTGTTATGTCTAAAGAAAGTTTATAAATCGTTAAGTGATGTCAGTCTTTAGCTGTAAGTAAACTTTCTTTATATAGAGTTCCAGGTCTGAAGGTCGTGTAGTCATGATAGAGAAATCTTTATATCAACTCTTGTAAACTGTGGTTTTAACATGTAAACGTACGAGTTGGGTTAAAGAAAAGGTTTTAGTTTATTAATATTTTGAATTTCGCGCAAAGCTACTCGAGGTTTATCTGCGCTAGCCATCCCTAATTTAGCAGTGTAAGACGAGAAGGAAGGCAGCTAGTCATCACTACCCACCGCCATCTCTTGGGCTACTCTTTTACCAACGAATAGTGGGATTCACCATAACATTATAACACCCCTACGGCTGAAAGGGCGAGCATGTTTGGTGTGAAGGGGATTCGAACCCGCGATCCTCGTATTACAAGTCGAGTGCCATTACCACTTGGCCATGTCGGGCCCTTAAGTAAGGGACAGTCGATTCTATTTGGCATTCCTATATGTGCACATGTTCTAGTTTTCAGGTGGCGTTTTGGTTTGTCAACGTAATCATCTTTGTTTCACTGAAGACGGAATTAGTGCATTCCGAAATGTTCAAACACGTAAATAAAATGTTTTATCAACCGTATTC
Organism: Tachypleus tridentatus; assembly: GCF_004210375.1. NCBI lineage: Eukaryota > Metazoa > Arthropoda > Merostomata > Xiphosura > Limulidae > Tachypleus > Tachypleus tridentatus. The sequence continues at coordinate 157,476,264 of NC_134833.1, read as the reverse complement.
ACCTTCATTATTAAACTTCGGTTACCCCATAATAGTTTGAGTTTATTTTGTGCGTGTGTAAAGAAAAATAAACGATTACATAATATAAGCCATCACAAATAATGAGTCGATAATCTTAACAAATAACTCACCAATGGTACTTAACTTGATAATGTTTCACAGTGTTCTTTATGTCTTTTTTTGTGTACAGTTTTTCAAAACTTATCTCAAGTTTTCATTGCAGGAACTTTTTTATACTCGTCAGTTTTAGATATATAAAAACAAATTTTAGTTTGATTAAACATTCCTCTGAGGTTTTAAGTGTGGCATTTTTTTTCTCTGTTGTTTACAGTATAAAAAAACAACAACCTCGAATTATTTCCAGTTGTTATTTCTTGTTATTTTATTTGTAAGTTAACTGAAAGAATGTTCTTCAACAAGCTTGCTCTATCTTATAAGACACTCTAACGATTTTTTAACTTTTTTTGGGGGGGAGGCATTTCTACGACTTATTCTGTTAACGTTAATAGTTTATACGTCGTAGAAGTTTCTAGAAAATAACTCAATTGAGTTACATGAATGTGTGAATATTCTCTTAGTGATGTGCAGACTCATCTAAAAAAAAAAGTTAAATATTACCAATAGAAAAAAGAGCACGCCAGTTGAACCGCCAGTCCAAAGTGGGTTGTCCACTTCATTTTTTTTTTTCTGGTTCTGTATGGCCAGGTGGCTAAGGTACACGATTCGTTAATTCAAGGGTCGCGAGTTCGAATCCCCGTCGTGGAGGCATTATGATGTGACGGTCACTCCTACTATTCGTTGGTAAAAGAGTAGCCCAAGAGTTGGCGGTGGGTGGTGATGACTAGCTGCCTTCCCTGTAGACTTACACTGCTAAATTAGGGACGGCTAGCGCAGATAGTCCTCGTGTAGCTTTGCGCGAAATTCAAACCAATTATTTTTTTTACATTGTTGTACAACACTTGGTTTCATGATTTTGATCTTGTTCCTTGTTGTAAGTTGCACGAATTTCGTCATTGTAACCTCTTCCATATACAACGACTAAACAGAAATATTGTTGCAATGTTTTTATTAGGTGTTTTTGTTAGAGAGACGTGGAAAGTTAATCCTTTAGGTTGAGAGGCAAGTCATAAAGTAACTAAATTATTGGTGTTAATTGTAGTATCAGTGTATGGAAAACAAGCCATTATCAGTAAGGTTGACATTATATAAGCTTTGTTTGTTTTTGAATTTCGTGCAAAGCTACGCGAGGGCTATCTGCGCTACACGTCCCTAATTTAGCAGAGTAAGACTACAGGGAAGGTAGTTAGTCATCACCACCCACCGCCAACTATTGGGCTATTCTTTTACCAACGAATAGTGGGATTCACCATAACATTATAACACCCCTACGGCTGAAAGGGCGAGCATGTTTGGTGTGAAGGGGATTCAAACCAGCGACCCTCGGATATAGGCTTTGATCCTTTATTGGTCGAAATAACGTGAGCATTTTCACTTTACTGAATTTCTAACGTTTCAACTGTAACATTTAAAATTTTCATTTCCATCTTAATTTGTTGAGTTCGATTACTTTTCTTTGTTAAGTGAGAAAGACACTTATGTTATGTTTCCTTTTTTGTCCAGGGGATCACGTGGGGTCGAGCTTTTCAGCTTCGGCACGAAGATGCGATACCATCTCTCGAGTATCTCAACAACAGAGAGTCAAAGCTAGGGGGTTACGTCACTACCATTGTCCAGTTCCAGCCACGTGATCTTAAAGATCCGCCTATCCCAGTGATGCTGTACATAGCACTGCCGAGCAACAGGATGTATCTTGGGTCAGCTCCCTACAGGACATAGCTGACCAGATCGTCCATTCTGAGGGCCCTAGTGGCCATAACGTAGAATATCTGTACCGCCTGGCGGACTACATGCGCGAGACTTTCCCCGACGTCTGGGATGCCCACCTTTACACTCTGGAGCTGTTGGTCAAAGCGAGACTCGAGGAAAACAACATTTCGCTGCAACACCTTATGGGAGAGAAATACCTTGAGGATTTGGATCTTACTCGGCACTCATTGGATGATACCAACTCGGACTCGGCGCCAAGCAGTCCAAGACCTGACGTAGCAATTCGCAATGGTTTCGACTTTGCTTCACACGTACCTCCACGAAAGTTACGTTGCCTCGACCTCTAGTAGTGATGAGCAAAGTGATTAGCTTGGTTACCAATTCGGGGGTACAGAGAGTGTCAGAACTTTTGTTTCGGCACAATCTACAGTCTGTCAAATAATTGGAGATGTATACATTGCATGCACATGAATCTTTAAACTCTCCAGCTATTGTAAACTGGGTTCCACTGAGACGTGGATTATTTCCTATTTCTGTTTTGTATTTATCATTCTCGTTCATGATCCAGTAACCACACACTCACAAAGAACAATGTTATTTTGATAAAGCATTTTCTATATTTATTTTACGTAGTTTTGTGATAAACAACATTGTGCTTTAAGTGAGTTGCTTTTAATACGTTTCCCTCCGATGACCAGATGCCCTATCGCCTATGTGTTATTTGTCATTAAGTAGACTTGGCACAGAACTTTGTATTCTTACGTTTTTAAAAGCTCTAGTATTCTGTCTCTCCCACCCTTTTCATCATAGCTATCTTCACTTCCATACTTTAAAAGTTTGGGTTTTGTTTTTACTTATTTAAATCGACAAGCTTTCAACCAGTAATGAAAACTTAATTAAACTTTATAGACAGGAAAATAATGTCACTTACGGTTGTGTTTAAAGAACTGTGTTCTTGGTCGTACAATCTATGGTCTTTCATTAATTTAGTAAAATATGTTTGTTTGTTTTTCCTACTACTATCCGAGGGGCATGTACCTGAACTATCTGATAATATTCGCTAGTTCATCTTCTTTCTAGTCTCATATAATTCACCAGGTGGCGCTTTTTCAACAAAATATTGAGGGGGAATAAAGTTGAACTTAAGTTTCTACAAAACCGCTGATGGCGTCTTTGAGTTCAGGCATCAACTGTAATAACAACGTAAGAACTAGGAGGTCATATGAAACAGCAAAGACTTAGAAGTTTCGGCATTTTATATATTAATATTACTCATTTCCTATAAATATAACACATCAACAAGACGTCATACATACACCCTTCCTCCACCTCCACGGGTGCCTCTGAATTCGCTAATACCGATTCTGTTGTCCGGTTTCTTTCTAACAATCCATAGCTTTTATCCTAACTGGTGGTAAGCGCAACAGTACGTAACTCAGTTATTTAACTGACTATTTATTTTCTAAGTTATTACATTACCAAACTATTTATATATATATTGTATTACTGAATACATAAATAAACGATTTTAGTTTTGGTGAAACGCTAAGTGGGAAGCATCAAAATACACAGCACCCACTGCCGTCTCTCCAAAATCAGTGATGTGTTCAGACTACAAACAACACATTAAGATGTTTGTTTTTTGCTTATTAGAAACTAGGACATTGTGTTTAAACTAAATATTTGTACACAAATGTTTCAGCATAACCTAGTGTTTGGTAGTTGCTAGTGTGAATTTATAAATACATATAAGACTGTTGGAAACTAAAGGAGAGCAGCTAAACCGAGAAACCGCAAAACTAACATCTTTTAAACATTATTTGTCATTTCTCAAATAGTACTACACATAAGTTGTCACCATTCAGACATTTTTAGACACTACTAAACATTTGTTAGACATTATTTGTCACCATTCATATATTATTATGTATTTTTTAGACATCATAAGACATTTTTCAGACACCACATGACATATTTCGGACATTACCAGACATCTTTTAGACATTATTAGACATTTCTCAGTCACTACTAGATAGACATCTTTCAGTGGAAGGAGGTGAACACAGCCAGATTCTTCATGACAAACATACATTTTTGCCTGTCTAGACTTATCATTTTCCGACTGTTCTTAATATAGTATTAAAACCTTCTAACATACCGCCAAGCCAAATGCACACAACTGTGATAAAAATAAACCAATCAGGCGAACAACCACAGACACTTTGAAATGACTAAGTGACTCAACACTGAACATACAGTGTAATAAAATAAAACTGAAAACAATAAACAAGGTTGTAAACAAATAGTTTTATTTTCCAGTGTTGGTGAATTATTTATCTCTTCTGATTGTTAATGGAAAAGGTTTATTCTTATATTCTTAACAATAAATAATTATATATATCTATATATACAAGTAATAAAAGAGATGTGACCAGAATTAGGACGATTTTTATCAGTGAATAAAATAGTTATTTCAAAAATACGCTTTTCTTCCTGTTTTATAACAACATATATATAATAAAAATGTTCTACTGCGCACGTTCTTATCAACAATCCTCTGTGCTGTACCCTACAAATACATTGTTATAAGGTAGTGTCATGTACAGTATGAACACATTATTATCAATGTTATAAGGTAGTGTTATGCAATACACCTACAGTATGAACATATTGTTATCAACAATCATCATGTGTAATACTCTATTAATATATTGTTATAAGGTGGTGTCATATACTCTACTAAATGAACACATTGTTATCAACAATCATAGTGTGCTGTACTGAAGAAATACATTGTTATATGATAGTGTCATGTACAGTGTGAACACATTGTTATCAACAATCACCGTGTGCTGTACTCTACCAATACATTGTTATAAGGTGGTGTCATGTAGTATATGAACAATTTGAACACATTGTTATCAACAATCACCGTGTGCTGTACTCTACCAATATATTGTTATAAGTTGGTGTCATGTAGTATATGAACAATTTGAACACATTGTTATCAACAATCACCGTGTGCTGTACTCTACCAATATATTGTTATAAGTTGGTGTCATGTAGTATATGAACAATTTGAACACATTGTTATCAACAATCACCGTGTGCTGTACTCTACCAATACATTGTTATAAGGTGGTGTCATGTAGTATATGTACAATTTGAACACATTGTTATCAACAATCACCGTGTGCTGTACTCTATTAATATATTGTTATAAGGTGGTGTCGTGTACTATATGTACAGAAGGAACACATTGTTATCAACAATCACCGTGTGGTGTACTCTACCAATATATTGTTATAAGGTGATGTGATGTATTATATCTACTGTACGAACACATTGTTATCAACAATCACCGTGTGCTGTACTCTACCAATACATTATTATAAGGTGATGTGATGCACTATATCTACAGTACGAACACATTGTTTTCAACAATCGTAGTGTGCTGTATTCTACCAATACATTGTTATAAGGTGGTGTCATTACTATATGCACAGTATGAACACATTGTTATCAACAATCATCGTGTGCTGCACTCTACCAATACATTGTTTTAAGGTAGTGTTTAGTACTATATGTACAGTATGAACACATTGTTATCAACAATCACCGTGTGCTGTACTCTACCAACACATTATTATAAGGTGATGTGATGCACTATATCTACAGTACGAACACATTGTTTTCAACAATCATAGTGTGCTGTATTCTACCAATACATTGTTATAAGGTGGTGTCATTACTATATGCACAGTATGAACACATTGTTATCAACAATCATCGTGTGCTGCACTCTACCAATACATTGTTTTAAGGTAGTGTTTAGTACTATATGTACAGTATGAACACATTGTTATCAACAATCATCGTGTGCTGTACTGTACCAATACATTGTTATAACGTGTTGTCATGTAGTATATGTACACTATGAACACATTGTTATCAACAATCATCGTGTGCTCTGCTCTACCATTACATTGTCATAAGGTGGTGTCATGTACTATATGTACAATTTGAACACATTGTTATCAACAATCATTGTGTGCTGTACTCTACCAATACATTGTTATGAGGTGGTGTCATGTACTATATGTGCAGTATGAACACATTGTTATTAACAATCATCGTGTGCTATACCCTACAAATACATTGTTATAAGGTAGTGTCATTTACCTTATGTACAGTAAGAACACATTGCTCTCAACAATCATCGTGTGCTGTACTCAACCAATACATTGTTATAAGGTGGTGTCATGTACTATATCTACAGTATGAACACATTGTTATCAACAATCATCGTGTGCTGTACTCTACCAATACATTGTTATGAGGTTGTGTCATGTAATATATGTATAGTATGAACACAATGTTATCAACAATCACCGTGTGCTGTACTCTACCAATACATTGTTATAAGACGGTGTCATTTACTATATGTACAGTATGAACACACTGTTATCAACAATAATCGCGTGCTGTACTCTTCCAATACATTGTTATAAGGTGATGTCATGTACTATATGTAAAATTTGAACACATTGTTATCAACAATCACCGTGTGCTGTACTCTACCAATATATTGTTATAAGGTGGTGTCATGTACTATATGTACAGAAGGAACACATTGTTATGAACAATCACCGTGTGGTGTACTCTACCAATATATTGTTATAAGGTGATGTGATGTATTATATCTACTGTAAGAACACATTGTTATCAACAATCATCGTGTGCTGTACTCTACCAATACATTGTTATAAGGTGGTGTCATGTACTATATGTACAGTATGAACACATTGTTTTCAACAATCATCGTGTGCTGTACTCAACCAATACATTGTTATAAGGTGATGTCATGTACTATATGTACAGGATAAACACATTGTTATCAACAATCATCGTGTGCTGTACTCTACAAATATATTGTTATGAGGTTGTGTCATGTACTATATGTGCAGTATGAACACATTGTTATCAACAATCATCGTGTGCTGTACTCTACCAATACATTGTTACAAAATAGTCTCATATGCTATACTGTATGAACACATTCTTATCAACAATCATCATTTTCTATACTTTACAAATACATTGTTGTAAGATAGTGTCATGTACAGTATGAACACATTGTTATCAACAATCATCGTGTGCTGTACTCTACAAATATATTGTTATGAGGTTGTGTCATGTACTACATGTGCAGTATGAACACATTGTTATCAACAATCATCGTGTGCCGTACTCTACCAATACATTGTTACAAAATAGTCTCATATGCTATACTGTATGAACACATTCTTATCAACAATCATCATTTGCTATACTTTACAAATACATTGTTGTAAGATAGTGTCATGTACAGTATGAACACATTGTTATCAACAATCACCGTGTGCTGTACTCTACAAATACATTTGCAATTTATGAGGTTTGTTGCCTTTTTTTAACTATCCTAATAAAAATTTTAAATCTATAACTTTGAGGATCAAGTCAGGGTTGAATTATTTGAAAATTTTTTATCACCGATGAATACACGTTGAAAGACAACATTGAAATCTCTAGTGAAATACAATAAATAACTTTTGATAGGAATGTTTGTTGTGCTGGCTTTAAGGTAGAATCGTTTAAAAGAAACAGAATCATATGAAAACCTAAACACAGACTTGATTTTACACAACGACTCCGATCATTGCTGTATCTGTATTTGTACAGTTGATGAACTTTGTTACAAATCAATCTTATTTTTAACAAGTCTTTAAGATCAAACTGACAGTATGACCATGGTGTATCCACTAACCTCTCTAACCAATATTTTGTCTGTTAGAAGGCTGTTCACAATGTTTCAAATAACTTCAACACAGTATGTGTTTAGATGGTACGTTTACCATTTATAGGAACTGTAGTCTAACATCTCAGTGTCTTGACGTATTGATTTATAGCACTAATGGATACTTCCAATATGAAGTATACAATAAAAACATTAGTGGCTTGTATTTGAATTTTACAGGTTTAGTATATAATATTTTAAAATAAAACTTATTTAAACTTTTGTTTCATAGTGTATATAATGTACATATATCTAAACTTTTTTCATAGTGTATATAATATAGATATATTTAAACTTTTGTTTCATAGTGTATATAATATACATATATCTAAACTTTTGTTTCATAGTGTATATAATGTACATATATCTAAACTTTTTTTCATAGTGTATATAATATAGATATATTTAAACTTTTGTTTCATAGTGTATATAATATACATATATCTAAACTTTTGTTTCATAGTGTATATAATATACATATATTTAAACTTTTGTTTCATCGTGTATATAATATACATATATCTAAACTTTTGTTTCATAGTGTATATAATATATATATATCTAAACTTTTGTTTCATAGTGTATATAATATACATATATTTAAACTTTTGTTTCATAGTATATATAATATACATATATCTAAACTTTTGTTTCATAGTGTATATAATATACATATATCTAAACTTTTGTTTCATAGTATATATAATATACATATATCTAAACTTTTGTTTCATAGTGTATATAATGTACATATATCTAAACTTTTGTTTCATAGAGTATATAATATACATATATCTAAACTTTTGTTTCATAGTGTATATAATGTACATATATCTAAACTTTTTTTCATAGTGTTTATAATATATATATATCTAAACTTTTGTTTCATAGTGTATATAATGTACATATATCTAAACTTTTTTTCATAGTGTATATAATATAGATATATTTAAACTTTTGTTTCATAGTGTATATAATATACATATATCTAAACTTTTGTTTCATAGTGTATATAATATACATATATTTAAACTTTTGTTTCATCGTGTATATAATATACATATATCTAAACTTTTGTTTCATAGTGTATATAATATATATATATCTAAACTTTTGTTTCATAGTGTATATAATATACATATATTTAAACTTTTGTTTCATAGTATATATAATATACATATATCTAAACTTTTGTTTCATAGTGTATATAATATACATATATCTAAACTTTTGTTTCATAGTATATATAATATACATATATCTAAACTTTTGTTTCATAGTGTATATAATGTACATATATCTAAACTTTTGTTTCATAGAGTATATAATATACATATATCTAAACTTTTGTTTCATAGTGTATATAATGTACATATATCTAAACTTTTTTTCATAGTGTTTATAATATATATATATCTAAACTTTTGTTTCATAGTGTATATAATGTACATATATCTAAACTTTTATTTCACAGTGTATATAATATACATATATTTAAACTTTTGTTTCATAGTGTATATAATATACATATATCTAAACTTTTGTTTCATAGTGTATATAATATATATATATCTAAACTTTTGTTTCATAGTGTATATAATATACATATATCTAGTATACAAAAAACTTTATATGAAGAAGTCAATAAAATCAGCTGACTCCTCTGTAAGTAAGATTTTTTGCATTTACGTCATTGACAAAACATTTTGAATCCATGAGAATACGTAAAATTTTAGTTAACTATCCATTTACGAATTTTTCGAAATATTGTGCTGTTTATAACTTGTCATATATAAGTGAGGTGTAGTTTTAAACCTAATACCATATAGAGCTGAGGTGTGGCTTTAAACCTAATATTATACAGAACTGAGGTATAGTTTTAAACCTAACACCATATATAGCTGAGGTGTAGTTTTAAATCTAATACCATATATAGCTGAGGTGTGGCTTTAAACCTAATATTATACAGAACTGAGGTATAGTTTTAAACCTAACACCATATATAGCTGAGGTGTAGTTTTAAATCTAATACCATATATAGCTGAGGTGTGGCTTTAAACCTAATGTTATACATAGCTGAGGTATTCAGTGATGTCGATAAAACCCACTTGTAGAGAAAAAAAAATATGTAAAAACGGCTCCTTTGGGTTGAGAAAATGTTTTTACATAGAAGAGCGAAAAACGTTTCGACCTTCAAAACCTGCCAATGACCAAAGGTCGAAACGTTGTTCGTTCCTCTACGTAAAAGATTTTCTCAACCCAAACGAGTCGTTTTACATATATAGCTAAGGTATTGTTTTAAATCTAATATTATACATATCTGAGGTATTGTTTTAAATCTAATATCATATATAGCTGAGATACGGTTTTAAATCTAATTCTTCCTTCCATATTTTCATTAAGTTTTAAATTGTTGATCCTTATGGTAAAACACACAAACTTATGAAATACAGCTAAATATAGCCTACTTGAACACGCCCTAAATTAGTGTGGCATTCGTAGCTGTATCGTCCATTCATATTTTTTTAAGATTCTATCAAGGGCCAATGGTGAACGTACTTCTGTAAAGATCTAACTATGGTTTGAATTAAAAAATTAAATCAATAGTTTATTATGTTACATATTACAACTTCGAATATCCGGAAATTTTAACGTGAATTTAGAAGTTAATTGAATGTTGATATATATCACATTTATGATATTTGCTGACATGTTTGACACATAATTTTTAACACAAATATATTTTAATGTACAAACAACAATACAATTTATAATAACAGTTATTACAAATAATAATTTATGTACAAATGTTTTAAGCTTACAATCAATACTGAGTCTTGTATCTGGTCTGGAACTGAACATTTTATCGACAGTTCACTATGAGCGCATTAATTATATGTTGACACACAGGTACACTTCAATTAACGGGAAAGCTAGCTATCCATCCACACGAGAGTTTTCCTTCGGCGAAATAATGTGATGTCTTCAGAAAAATATTAACATCCAAAGTTAATTCACTGCAGTTAAACGGTTTAACGTTCGTAATCTATAAACTGATCAAATATCTGTAGTTTTCTGATTAATAATCGTTTAACAAGTTATAGCTTCCGATATTTATAGTATGCTAATTGTAGCAAACCAACAACATTAAACTGTCTCTTCGTGCATCGATTTATAAACTATAAGACAAAGTTCTCGAAATTTCAGTTGGCAATAGAACTGGCAATCACCAGTATTTTACATACATACATAATACATTGTTGATTCTTACACTCGAGAATCTTCTAGAAATTTAGGAAATAGGTGAGACTTTAGCAATACACATTTAAAAGTTTAAGTTATATAAATTTCTAGATATATACATTTAACTGAAACAAACAACGATATTAAAATAAATATGCATTAGTAAATCCATTACAATATTCATAATCATAATTTATTTCACACGTAATTTACTTTGAAACTACTTACTTCACATCTATTATATTCACACCCATTGTATTTTTACACCTGTCTTTATTCCACATTACAGAAACGTTAAAATTACTCTACTTTATTGCTATAACTAATCCCACTCCACAGCCTCAGTTTTTGTTAACATTCATTTTTTCTTTATGGATCACATTGTAAGTTATTCTTCTCTGACTCAAAATAAAAAGGTTTCTTGGTGGCCACACTCTTGGCCAACCAACATAGAACTGATCATATGAAATGTAAGGGGTTTTCAGATGTAGCCCTGCCATTTTAAGGGCTCGATCTCGTGCTTTTGGTTGCAAATTTTCCTGGCAAAAATATGAATGTTTAGCATTTTTAATGAAATATCTCTAATTGTTCTAATAAAAACCCAAAGAAAAAATTTCACGACAAAAAATTCGACATAAAATATTTTAGGAATAAAAATTGGCCCAAGCCTATGGAGTCATCAGATAAACAAATATATTCTTGCTGTGGGTTAATAATCGATTTATAACACGCATCTTGGTCCAACCTATCATCCTATCATATTTTGTTGAGATTGGTCTAAAGATGGTAGAGCTGTTCACTGACAAACAAAGAGATAAACATTTTTTTAAGTTATAAGTACATATATTTACTTTTTCAAAATTGTAAAAACCTTTCTTTTGTTGTGTATGAATCATCTTCCATGTCTCGTGAAGTTCATTTGTCTGTAGTTGCTCGGAATCGATTGAACAAACTTGTTTTGGTTGTTTAAAACTAATGAAGTATTAGTGCTTGTTCAAGATGGTTTGTTTCTTTGTGAATTTCGCGCAAAGCTACACAGGGACTATCTGAGCTGGCCGTCCCTAATTTTGCAATGCACGAATAGAGGGAAGGCAGCTAGTCATCATCACCCACCGCCAACTGTTGGGCTACTCTTTTACCAGCGAATAGTAGGATTGACAGTTATATTACAACGTCCCCACGGCTGAAAGGACCAGCATGTTTGGTGTGACGGGGATTCGAACCCGCAACCCTCGGATTACGAGTCGAACGCCTTAACCCACCTGGCCATGCCGGGCCGTTCAAGATGGATAGCTTATGTTTTGTAATAAGTAAAAGTGTTTGTGGACAAACAGTGGTAAAAGAGTATCCCATATTATATCAAATGCTTCACATAATATAATACAAGTTATCTTCTTGTAGTTGAAAGGTGCTTAGTAAATTAACCCACCCTGTGATTCAACAAAGGTATTTGTGTTGTTTTATAAGAGTTGTAATTATTACAATACATAAAAATTAATATAAGAACAAAGGCATCACTAGGTGCTTAAAAGATTTGGGTCTCGGGCACATAGGCGCGGAAATTTTTGGCGTTTCAACATGATATCAATCATAGTTTTCTATTCTGATTTTTCCAGACACCAGCTGGGTATTCGGTGTCAGTGCCAGGGCCTAGCAACGCCTTTGTATATAAGTAAGAATATTATTCTAAACTAAAATCTTAATGTTATAACTAGATGGGAATACAGGTCATTATGATGGTATTAAGGTAGGCCCCGAAAGTTTTAGATTTTATGTAAATTTTCCAGAATATTCTAATGTATTGTAAATATGAATTTACAGCTGAGATATGTAAAATTGTAGAATAAACAGTGCAATTTTATATAGTATTTGGATCTGTGTTAGCTATTGCGTTTGTTAAGTTACTCTTTATAAATAATTCGATTTTCGTTAGTCCAATTATTGTTAGAGAAGTTTGAACATAATCTGTAACGTAGACCTAGGACAGTTTACGACAGTGTACAAGTTTTCAAGATGTTAAATGTGAAAAGTAACTAATTTGCGATATGTATGTGAACTAAATACTGAATTATTTTCAGCATATAATTTAAAGAGCTAAACAATGCAAAAAGAACGTTACACTAGTACTAACGAACAATACAAGTTGTTTTTCGCCTGCCTCTCCTCTCGTTATAAAAACGTTGCGCTGTGTAGTAAATTAACCAAAACTAGATTCTCCCATTCATCTCGATTGAACTTTGTTTAACAATGAGTTTTTAATTATGTTATTCAACTTCGTTTTCCACTGATATTGCACACTGGTCGCGTATTGTTACAAAACAAACCTAGAAATACTCGGCTTGCAAGAACTGTTGTTTAACAACAAGCTTAGATAAAAGACCTTTATATATTTCACCAAAGTCAAATATTTCAGTGTTCGCAGCTGAAATATACCGTGGGACAAATACGGGATCTGTATCGATTCCCATGGTGAGTGTTTATTCTGTGAATGCGTGAAAGGCAATAAGTTCAATAACAACTTCCGTCTTCATCAGCACCAGCTGCAGGAAGACTTTGTAACCAAGCCTGTTCTCAGGGCGTTTCCGATGCTTTGAAATGGCATTTCTAAGGGCAAAGTGTGGAGAAATGTACTCGCGTGCGCTCATTCATTTGATTCAAACACCGATACAGTGGAACGTTTAACAACACAGAAATTACAAAACTAGACTCGCAGATAGAAACAATTCTGTTCTATTTCCTCCTACACGTTGTTTATTTCTGTTATCCACACATATTGCTAGCGGCTATCTTCAACTCAACAAACTGTTGTTGTTTTGTATCTCGTATTTCATACTGTTATGGCTTGGCATGAGTAGGTGGTTAGGGTGTTCGACTCGTAATCCGGGGGTCGTGGGTTCAAATCCCCGTCACACGAAATACGTTCACCCTTTCAGCCGCGGGGGTGTTATAATGTGACGGTCAATCCCACTATTCGTTGGTAAAATAGTAGCCCAAGAGTTGGCGGTGGGTGATGATGACTAGCTGCCTTCCCTCCAGTTTTACACTGCTAAATTAGGGACGGCTAGCGCAGATATTCCTTGAGTAGCTTTGTACGAAACTTAAAAAACAAAGAAACAAGATATCTCTTGTGTACCTTTATGCGAAATTTAAAAAATAACATTGTTGTAGAATAAAACAAAACAAGACTTTCACAAAGAAAAACAACAAATTAAAAATCCCAATAATTTAACATAATCTTTGCTGTCCTGTTTGTTCAATTACATCAAAGAACTCGCGAGTAAAAACTGCACATAAAGAGCAGCTTGTGAGACCTCAGTCCGATGTGAGTGACACACGTCCTCAGTCAGTGTATAACACACCTATAAAGGATTTCACCTGTCTAAAAATTATTAGACACATCGGTTTATAGGATACAATATTTTGATCTCGCAGCTACAAATAACCAAACTTCATCTAGTCTGTAACTGGATCTATATAGTTCGTTATTACTTTTAACTAATGATTAAAACGGAATAAATGGGGGGTGAGCATCAGTGCCTACCCAAGTAGTTCATTCCACTTCATGGGGGAAGCACTCAACCAAAAAAAACCCTTATTTTTTGTCAAGCAATGTTTTTTTTTCCATTATTATAGATGAACTTATGAGTGGTATTAAGTGCTAAGAAGTTCGCAGATTTCAAATGCCCCGGTAAATCAACCGTTCAGTACATCTTATTAAGTATAAATTCTATATAAGAAACTGAAGTCACTGTCGATTTTGAAAACAACCAGAATCGTACATTTCAGATGTTTCATTAGTATCGTACAAGTCACTGCTCGAGACTCGTATCACATATTTTAGGTCTTTTAGTTTTTAATGCTTGGTCAGTTTTCAGCACTTCACTTTTCACGTACATCGTGAACTACCATAGTGGTTCATAATATGGATCGCAAGGAATTGCGCAAACCACTGACAGAACGTTCGAGCAATTGACTGCTAAAGCTGTACACATATATAAATGCACAAAAATCACGCCTGTTAGATTTACAATGTCTGTTTGTATTTCTTATCATTATTATTATTACTTTGTTTACAACAAACATAACTTCACACATTTCATCAAAACAGCTTTTTGCACGCTAAATAAAGTGTACAAAGGTCGTAAGCGTATTGAAAAATCGATATGTTTCACATAACATAAGGTTAAATATAATTCTAGTGTAAATGGTGTTATCATTACCTCTTGAAGTTAGCTTTCCTGCAAATACATGACATTCCTTTAAAACATTTAAGCACAAGATGAAAAGGGAAATAGTGGCCAATAATAGATGAGCATTGAATGCACTTTAAAAGACATGAACCTAACACCTTTTGTGTCTAAGTCGATGTTTTAGAAGTATATGTTTTATATGAAAATGTTGCTTTTCTAGGAGTAAAATTTTATTTCCGCTTAGTGAGGGTTGTACCTTAATCTAGGCACATGTAACTAAAATTTAGTTACTCAGAAAATATAAGTACTCGCTATATTCTCAAAAAAAAAAAATGTGTGGAAATCTCTAGCTGCAGCTTAGCATTTTAAATCTCCAACCAATGTGTTCAAATGGCCACTAGATACAGTAAATCATCATGTACCGTATTAGAGAGCTACAAGCTATGTTTGTTATCATTACAATATATAAATTAATCTACAATATCAAGTAATTCTTTGCCCATAGTTGAGTATAAAAACGCCAGAAAACAATATAAATAACAAGTTGAGAATTCAGAAACTTGCTAATAGAGGACATAAAAAGGTAAGGAAACAAGGTTGTAAATACTGTAGACATTATTTACTCAAACTAAAAATCTCAACTTGATTCTACCATATGCATAGTACCAAAATAGGGTTTTTATAGTTTGAATAACATTTTAAGTATCTCCAGCCTTGTCTTCTTATGTTTATTTTTTATTATCTCTATTTGCAGGTTTTATTTATATTTGTGTTATAAAAACAAATTAACAATAAATACTGATTTTTTTTCTAACATCATTCTTAATTTGTATCCATTACTTTATGACTATTATAGAGCATACACAAATGTTGTTTCCTAGAATTTTTAATTTTCGTTGTGTGGTTTAACTGATGTGTTATTGCACTAAACGAATCGCTTATTAGGTACTGACTTGTAAATGACAAACCACAGGTTTTAAGTTATGTTTATTACATTCTTCTAATTTCGAGTGGTAATGGTAAATCGTAAGATATATAATATTATAAACTTAGCGATATATATATATACAAATTGTATCTTGTTGTAGATTGTGTTTTCAATTTATCTATCTGTATCGCTGTTTCTCCAGAGAGAGAGACACTTGATGTCACATCGTAAGTGTGGATTTTCTCAAGTTTTAGAGCAGTTTGTACAATATAAAAACGCGAGTTAGGGTAAAGCACTTGATTATCGAAGCTAGAGTAAAGATTTCTAAGTTTGTTCAGTTGCTTGACAGTAAACTGTTTCAGTTTTGTAATATTAAGTTTGTGTTCTCGAAGAGGCACTAAGAGATACGCCATGTTGTGAAAAGAGTCAGAAACCTGAAAGGAAGCGTATTTATATAACTATCTACTATAAACTTAGGCTTAACAGGCAACATTAATTATGCTAACTTCTAGTCAAGGAAATAAAACTGTTTATTGTGATTAAGTAAACAGAATGTGGCCAAAAATCCCAAGATTCTAGTACAACAAACATCGAGACCTGTGTTACAAGTTTAATATAGGTAATCATTTAACTAAAAGAGCTGTATCATACGTTAATTTGTGATATAAAGTATTACGTCTTCAATCACAAGACGTGTGTTACATGTTTGTCTGTAATACAAAATGTTTTTAGAATTACAAGAACTGTGTGTGGGGGAATGGGTGTAATATATCCAGTGATATTTGTAGAAACTGTAGAATGGTTATTATAAGTTACGTGTTATTTAAAAAACAAATCATCGGATGATTTCTCCATGTGGTATGAACTGTAACTATTTTGGTTTGTTTGTTTGTTAGTTTTTTTTTATTTCGCGCAAAGCTACACGAGGGCTATCTGCGCTAGCCGTCCCTAATTTAGCAGTATAATACTAGAGGAAAGGCAGTTAGTCATCACCACCCACCGCCAACTCTTGGGCTACTCTTTTACCAACGAATAGTGGGATTGACTGTCACATTAATCAGTGACTTCGAGAAACCCCACTTGTAGAAAAAATATATATGTAAAAACGGCTCGTTTGGGTTGTGAAAAATTTTTTTACATATATATTTGACCGTCACATTATAACGGCTGAAAGGGCAAGCATGTTTGGTGCGACAGGGATTCAAGCCTGCGACCCTCACATTACGAGTCGAAAGCCTTAACTATTTTGGTAAACGTTAGGTTATGATACGTTAAACAATTTATTCCATAAATGTGGATTATTAGGTCTTGAAGAATAACATTACAACATCGATAACTTTAAAAATGACGACGTTTCTACATTCCATTTAAAACTTACATGTGAACTAAGAGCTCTGTCTTCGAACTCCCAGGTTGCCTGTTCTCTTTACAATTTAGGATTCGATCTAATCTGTGTCATTACGGCTGAAAAACAAAAAGCTGTAGAAAATTTTACTAACTAAATATATGATGCTAAATGCATATCAAATAACAAAACGTAATCCAGCAGTAGAGGTTTTGGTTTGAATTTCGCGCAAAGCTACTCGAGGGCTATCTGTGCTAGCCGTCCCTAATTTAGCAGTGTAAGACTAGAGGGAAGGCAGCTAGTCATCACCACCCACCACCACTCTTTTATCAACGAAAGGTGGGATTGACCGTCACATTATAACGCCCCCACGGATGAAAGGACGAGCATATTTGGTGCGACGGGGATCCGAACCCGCGACTCTCGAATTAAGAGTCGAACGCCTTAACCTACCTGGCCATGCCGGGCCGGCAGTAAAGGTAATAAATCTATTTAAAAGAAATAAAAAATCTACTTTATTCGTTCTTTTTTTTCCCTCCTCTCTCTCTGGTTACGCATACTAGTCGAGCAAAAATATTACAAAGCACTTTGCAACAGCACAAAAAACGTTATCTGTGAAAGTACATCTAGTTAGACATTTCTTAGAGATAGTTTAAAACTGTTTTGTGCTATACAACGGTTTTATTTTTATTTACGTTCTCACATCACCAATGACACAATGATATGTCTACAGACTTACAATGCTAGATACCTGTGGTAGGCAGAGCCCAGATAGCCCTTTGTGCTTAACTACCAGCAATTTGTTTTTATAAATAAATAATCAGACAAACAATAAATTTTAAAACAAAATGGTTATGGAGAAATTGAAATGTTATCACAGTTTTAATAACATGTTAAATTTATTGAAATTCACAGGTGTCGTCACTTTATTACGACATTTTAGGCTGAAATCATATATACAAGAATAAAATCACTTTAGCTTCCGTTAACTGTTAAACATTCTTTGTGACGAGACAGTTCCAAAGTCAGTTAAACTAGAGTAATTTCGTTTGGGTTAATGCACTGCTTCAAATCACGCTAAACTATTGTTTCTAAGCCTTAAGAAGTAAACCTCGATTTACTGTTTTACTTCTATGCTGGACTTAGCCGCTAGACATGGACACATAGTGGACAATGAAGATATCACCCTAGTCTCCCCTTCTGGACTGAATACCTCTATTTCTGATTTTGAGTAACGGAAGATGCTAGAATATTCTTTTCAATTTCTTACCTAAAATGTTCAAAGTTCTCAAGAGTTAAAGTCCGATAGATGGCGCTAGCAATAAACCCTTACCGTACTTTTGTAATCAGGTCAACTGACGCAAAACGCTTCAGTTCCTGCAGGTAAAACTCGTCAGATGGCGTTGGACCTAAACTCTTTGTGTACGTTTGTAATCAGACCTTTGGGTGTTAAACATTTCATGTTCCCATGGGTACAGTTAGACAGGTGACGTTAATTAGTTTTTAAGAGTAAAGTTTTGTGCTGTGTCCACAGCAGAGAATCAAACCCTAGACTTTAGAGTTGAAAGTCCGCATACTTACCGTTGACCCACCGAAAAACGAATGTGGTGTTAGAACTGACCATTGACAGATCTTTCATAGCCAGATGAGCAGGAATACAACTTTCTCAGACCGTGTCCAATCGGGGATGGTATTTTATTTTTCTATTTTAGTAATTAATGTATTTATTTTTAACTTTTTTTTAAAACCACAGAGGGCTGACAATTTCTACGCACTGTCACACACGAGGTCAAGAGACTGTGACAGAATGAAAGAAAACACGGTTCAATAACCGTTAAACATGCAAAGGTTAATGAATGCCTTCGAATCTTACGTTTAATTTCCTGTACATACCGGCGCTGACGTCACATTTGCTTTATAATCTAAAAATCTGATGACAACATTCTATATCTTACTCACAGTGATTTTAACCATTTCTACGTTTATGATGTCTTGTTTATGATTTTTGTACTTACAATAGTGTTTATTAATCATTTGGACAAGCAATTTTAAAATTACTTGTATCTATTACAATTTAAAAACTTACATCATAAAAATTAGTATACTAGGTAAAATATATATGAATATAATTCGTTCTTACCTCAGAAAAAAAAAAAAGTTAAATCTTTAAAATAACTTTTGTATTTCGGAATGAGAAATCTTACAAGACATTACAAATTAATACGTTATTCTGACGGACGTAAGAAAATACAAATAGAATAAACAATAAATTGAGTTAAATTCAATTTTTATCCGTTACAACCAGGCTAAATAATTGTTTTCCTTCGTTAAAAAAAAAAGAAAAGAAAAATAACATTAACTTATAACCTCGTAGTCTTAACGAAGATAACACAAACTTTGTGACCAAAATGGAATCAATGTTTAAAAGTGAACAACAGATGGCACCACTCGCGATTTTAAATATGAAAGGACAATCAGTGATGACGAGAAAATCCACTTGTAGAGAAAAATATATATGTAAAAACGGCTGGTTTGGGTTCAGAAAATGTTTTATGTAGAGGAGCGAACAACGTTTCTACCTTCTTTGGACATCGTCAGGTTCACAAGAAGGTAGAAACGTCGTTCGCTCCTCTACATAAAACATTTTCTCAACCCAAACCAGCCGTTTTTACATAAATATGAAAAGAGTTCAGAACTGTTTCAGTCGAAACTACTTTTCAGTATACTATGTACTGATAATTCACTTTGAATTGAAATATACCTTAACTATATATTTCATTTTTTCGTAGAAACAGCCAATAAGCCTTACGAAACAGTTACGTAAAAAGAACGTGAAAAAGATCACAGAACATGGACAAACTTTTTGAGGAACCCATCTACTAACCCTTAGGTAAAAAAAAAAAAAGCTCTAATTTATATTCAAAAGATGAATTTCAGAATGTATTACTTAAACAAAACAGACCACAACAAAGTAAAGTGATCCTATTTCTATGTACATTTGAAGAGCAAAGTTCCAATCTCTATTTCGATACCACTTAAATAACGAGTCGTGTAGAATGTTTTCATATGAGTAAAAATATTCACAATGGTTTGATTGCTTTTTGAAGCTACACGAGGACTATCTGCGCTAGCCGTCCCTAATTTTGCAGTGCAAGACTAGAGGGAAGTAAGCTAGTCATCACTCCTCACCGCCAACTCTTGGGCTATTCTTGTACCAACGAACAATGGGATTGACTGAAAGGACGAGCATATTTGGTGTGACGGGGATTCGAACCCGTGACTCTCAGATTACGAGTCGAGTGCCTTAACCCGCTGACCATACCGGGGCAAACAGACTGCAGCTCGAAGTAAAGAACATGGAATTTATCCGCAGAACTTTCTTTTTTTTTTGAACTTCAGTGACAATTGATTCAGTTGTTAGGCTTATTTGTAAATATTTTTAAGTATTAAATATCAACAGCTCAGCAGAATAGTTTACACAATATTAATTTCTGTATCGTGGAATTTGTTCTTATTTGCTTACTACGAACTAAGCTTTTGCTGTTGCTGTTTAAACACTTAAGTTGGGAAGACATCCAAAGGTTTATTTTTTTTTTAATTTGCAATGCCTGTAAAAGTATGAAACGATTGAGACCACCAGTGTACAGGATACAAGTGCATTTCGCGCATGATTCTGTCACTTAGCAACAGAAGAAGCACGTGCATGAAATCATGGGCTGCTTAATCTCCTGCATTCATCTTGACAACAGAGATCTTATAGAGAATTAAACTAGTTCCTATAGTTGTTATGACAACAAACATAGTAGCCAGACAAGTTCAAAGGTCATTATAATTCTGCTTTCCTTTTTATGATTACCTTTTTTGGTAAAGCTTTCTATGGTAAATTATGTTGCACGTTTACAACTCTGGTATAAGACTTAATAGCTTCATTCTTGGTATAAAAACCGTAAACTTACTCTATCTTAAAATAAGAGTTAATAACTGACTTGATAATATTCTAGATACTGAACAAGTAACCCACTAATATTATTCCGCTCAAGAATCTCAGACCTTAAATATCTAACACCACAAAATGTAGGAACAATGTTCTTAGTTACTTTATTTTAACAACGATGCATAGGTAAATCATTCAGAATTAATAATTACGTTTATTTCATCTGAGAAAAAGATACCTATTGGATCCTTCGAAACCTAAGTTTCTAAAAGAAATATAAAGTTGTTGTATATCAAAACTTTATACTGCGTGATAATTTAATCAACGCCCCATCACTTCACAGATCTAGCTAAAAAACTTGCAACCACTTGTCGCTTGTTTCGAAGAATGAACACAAGTGTCTTAAAACGACGGTTAGATGAGTCTCAGTGAATTGGACCATATTTATTTCAATTCAAAATTTAAAAATATTAAATAAAAAAAAATTGTTGTAACCTAAGAGATTGTTAACGGAACTGTTTTATCGGAAAATTTTATGGCCACAGTATTTCCTTTAGTCAAGCTATATATATATACTTTCTTATATTCAAGTTTAGGTGAAAATATTTTTTACAAAATGCGCTTTATGTTTAATTAGCGTGATTGAATGTTAATGAACGAAACGTGACATAGAATACTCTTCCTTAGTGTCAAATCTGTAATTTTGGAAGAAAAACAACATTTTTAAGTGAACTCAAATGAGCCATCTTTGATATTAGTCTTAGAATGTTGACGATTTCATTACATAGCTTTAATTGTTGCTGTTTTCCAATAATTGCTGTTATCTATTATGTTCAAATAAATTTAACAATTATTCCTTATATTATTGTCATTTTAATTACTTAAACTATTAGTCTATTTCGGAATAATCACGCAATGCGGAAGAGAACCTAAAGAAACATAGTTTGTTTGTTTGTTTAGCCTAACGCTAGGCTTAATAACGTTTTCAGTCTATTATCATTGCTCAGCAGTGTGTCTGCGGACTTACAACGCTAAAAACCGGGAATTCGATACCCGTGGTGGACAGAGCACAGATAGCCCATTGTGTAGCTTTGTGCTTAATTCAAAACAATAACTATTATCATTGTATTCAAATTATATCTTTGAAATGTAATTTTTAGTCTGATAACAATGTCTTACAAACAAATTCGAGAACGTCACAGTTGAATTCTCAGAAAAAAAAATGAAAGTAAAAAATCTAAAATATGTCGGTTTCACTATCATTTGCAATATTGTGACCTCATTTTTGAGTTTAAATGCATTATACACACGTGTATCATTAACAAAGAATGGAGAATTATGTTTGTAAAAATATTTGATACGTCTTTTAAGTTAGCGTTTGTCAACTTTCTAACATCAGTTTCGTCATGTGGTTTCAGTCTTCGCTTCCTATGCGAGCGAAGAAAATAAAAACAATTAACCTAAATTCTACTAAGTACTTAAATGGACTATATGTGTCAATAAGTTGTCACGTGGATACAAGTGGCTACCATACACGTGCTAACAACTGAGACTGAAAAGCTTAGTATTATAGTAATATATGCGACGTACTATTTTCCCACGGTTATCAAAGTGGATCAATTGAAGAAACATTTTATGATTCTGTAATAAGTAGCGTGCATACAATCACACCACTAATTGTCTTTTCTCTCTGTAAGGAAGAGAACAGTCTGCATGGTAAGCGACCTCAGATCCCCTGGTTTCCATCATTTTATCGCCAGAAAATAAAAGAGTGACAGTCAGTCCCACTATTCAAGTCTAAGAAGAATGTCCGGCTGACTTCCTTGTATTCTCTTCAAAATTAGAAACGGTTAGCAGTAACAACCCTTGCGTAGCTCTGTATGAAATTCAACAAACAAATCATTTGGGTGTTGTTGTTTCTTTTAACCGCGGCATAGCGACCCATAGAACAGCTCAGAGTTTGTCTAATTTATGAAGTACAAATTTTAGCTCTTAATTCCGTCATCTCTTAATTAATTTGAGACTAAAATTGTAATTATGTGGGAACCGTAACCCTCAAATTGCGAATCGATAACTCCAACCATAAGGCCTCTTGGGGATCTAGCTGTAGTAAGAGTTTTCGATTAGCAATTTGAGGGTTACGGTTCCCACCAAACATGCTCGTCCTTTCCGCTATGGGGGTGTTATTATGTGGCAAAATAATACTGCAAGAGTTGGCAGTAGGTTGTGTTGACCTTCTCTCTTGTCACTGCTAAATTAGGGGCAGCTACCGCAGATAAGTCCCGTATAATTTTCGCTAAGTTTTTAAAACAAACTAAACCATTACCCGACAGACCTTTCGCCAACACCAGATGTCATCAATAAGAATGGATGATTAAAGATAAAATATTATAAGAATCGCTGTTTATAAGTGCAATATAATACTTTAAAATGTTACAATACCCTTATATTCACAGCAACTTTTAACTGTTCTTGCCTTATGTCAGGTGAAGTCGTAGTTGTGGTATGAAAAAATACCCATATTAGACAGCCAACTTGTGAGGTGCCTGAGAGTTGGTAACGTAAAAGTTCAAAATATATATCAATATATATTGATATATATCGTAATATATCAATTACGAATAAACTCATAGTCCTAAATGAATAGTCTGATAGCTATCCCTTTATTTTATTTAAAAGATTCTGTTCCACCGAATTATGATTGTAATAGTTATACATATAATTAACCTAAATTATATATCTTAGACACCTAGTTTACTCTAAATCCTTGCCTTTTGTATTTTATTTGTTTTGCTGGGTTTTGCAGAAAGCTATACGAAGGCTATCTGCGCTAGCTGTCCTCAATTTTGAAGTGATAGAAATGATGGAAGACAACTTGTGAACACTGCCCGCCGTCAACTATTGCTGCACCGAACAGTGGAATTTGCCCGTCACTCTTACGACGCACCAAAGATCTAATGTTCCAATAACGATTTTTTTCCGGTGATAACAGGATGTGAACCGCGGAACTTCAACTCTACAGTTTGACACACTAAGCACTGTATATTTCGAAACTTCCTATTACAGAAATGTTTGTTACTACTATATAGTTGTGGTATATTATCTTTAACTTTTTTTTTTTACTTCAACGTTTTTGCGCTTAGAAACATAATATATTTTAAGTGTCACTTGACACAGGTCCAGAAGTTCCAGTTCAAAACGAAGTGAAATATGAATCATGCCTTAAATATCATCACGTGATATCCGAATTAAATGTGTCAAACAATTTTAATTTGTTAAAACAAACATACAAACCATTCAATTCTTAAATTGTATTTAAATATTTTTTTCACAAAACAAACGTATGTAAAGTCAATAACAACGACCCAATCCTGGCACATCTCCAAAATAAAAGTCTGTTTTTAGTGTGTCTCAATGAGTCACCTGTGGTATAAGTTGGCAGACGACGAATTATTAGTTCTAACCGGTAGCAGATAACATTAGTAAGTTTGGATCAAGAACCTTGTTGCTAGCACTTTCCCACGTCTGAGCTTGAAGACCTTGAGTTCTGGAGGTCACCTTTCTCACGTTTGTCTTCCTTTATTTGTTTTATTTACTTATAACTTAAACAACAACAAAAAATAGTAGTTACGCAACTAAATTAGTCCTAACTCGTTTCACGTGGGTTTTTGTTCGACGGCGACACTGCTTTCATTATTACCATTCTTGCCAGTGGCGCCAGCTAGCCATGTAAACGAGTTGTAATTAGTCCAAATATATTATACAAAGTTAAAAATGTATAGCATTTCTTAAATCTTCTATTCCATTTACAAAATATTAAAAAAAATGAGGAATAATATAGTGTTATTTATTAATATTGTTACACATTGTTTAGCGTTTAAAGATTTATTCTTTGTAAAGAATGATTTTTCATATAATAAACGTTATGTTGTTGTAATGTGTCTTACTTTAAAAATTACACAACTAGTTACACTGTTTAAGTGACACAGTTGGTTCTCAGAGCCAAATCTTCAAATAGCCAGTAATCGATAATATTACTTAGACTCACAGTTGTTATGGGCATGTGTTCGGATTTAGTTTCAAAATTTACCTTCTTTCTACATAAAGTATTTATGCAGTTGATGTGTTTAAAAACTTTGTGTTAATCATTGAAGTATATTCTAAATTCATAGAGCGTGACAAAGACCAACAAACACGGATATAAACTGCTTTTTTCAATCAGCAATTTAACTTTATGTATCACATTCGTAATACTATATTATACGAATGGATTACAAAATATAAATATTCAAGCAACAGAACACTTGGACAAATGTTTATTTTCCTTGAGTCACGCAGAATGAAACTGAAAGTGGTAGAAACCAGATACATTTCTAGGAACCAAGGATTCAACTAAAGCTGAAACCATTCAAAAACAAATCAGGGTCATCTCCAGAAGTATCGCTAGCACATGCGCCCCGATTCTATTTGACAGTGCCCAGAGCCCCCAGTTGGTCTTTTCAAAAATCAGAACAGAAAACCGTGATCGATATCATACTGAAACACCGAAAATTCCCGAATTGTTTAAGAATCTAGCGACGTCTGGTTAATTTCTCAGAAATATTCCCTGTCCTAAGTACCTCATCAGTAAGTCTGAAAGCTTATATAACCCTAAAACCAGATTCCAATATCTCAGACATAAGACCAATAACAGTTGATAAGCCCTTCCTCCAGTGGCACAGCGGCATGTCTGTAGACTCACAACACTATATACCGGTTTTCGATACCCGTGGTGAGCCCATTGTGTATCTTTGTGCTTCATACCAAAACAAAACGATTGATAATTGTGATCTAATGTTAACACTATGTTTAATTTTATGATGTGGAGTAATGGTTCGCGTCCTTCACCAACTGTTAAAAGAGTTTTACTGTTTATAAATTCTAAAATTCTTCTCAACAATTTCAAACCGTTTTTAGGCTTAAGAATTCTTAAAACTAAAATCTAATAATAGTATTATACACGGCCTCATCTATCTATTAAGTGTGGTTTGTTGTTCTAAGTTCTTGTGACCTCCAAATGGTATGGAGATAAGTTTACAAACTTACGAGGCTAGAAACCAGTTTTCGATACCAGTGGTTGACAAAACACAGGTAGCCCCATTGTGTAACTTTGCGTTAACAATACCAAACTAATTAATTTATTACAAAAGTTCTCATGTTTGAACAGGTTGCACATCTTAATCTCTTTGCAACTAATATTTTCTTAAGAAACGGCATGATAAATGGACAGTTTCTTTACAACTTCAAATGTACATTTTTCAGTTTTGTATCTGCTGACATTTTAAATAATTGTAGGCCGAAAACACTAGAGGGATTTCGGCCTTCGATGTTTACCTTGAGAAAGAGAGGAAACACGTTTCCCGCCTTCACAATAAAAATACCCATTGGTAATTGGACGCTTTACACGGTAGTTATCACGTGCCCTTTTACGTCACAGTCGTGTGTTTAACCCATTCTTACAAGCACTTATTATCATTTCCGGTAGATGAATTATCTGATAGTGACTGAAACTATTCATTCACAACATTTGCTTATTCATTCACTGTGCACGTGCAGCTCTTTTAGGTCTTTCTTTTCAGAAATTATCAGTCATACCCTGGTTGAAAACAAAATATCGAACAAACCACATGTGTATCCAATTACGAGACTTATTAATTACAATATAATACTCAATGTAATCGTTAGAATTATAGCAAAAAAAAGTAAAACAGTGCTGTAGTCAATTTAATCTGAAGTTGTGTCGTAGAAATAACAAGAAAAACACGATCTGAAATTACTGGTCCTGTAATAATTGATACTATTACAACTGAAATTATATATATATTTTTAAGATTTACAATTTCCTTCCTCTCACATCTGTATTGGATTGGATTTTCTCTAGCCAACACATTTGTCATTGCTCTAAGAAGTGTTTCGCTCGCTCTGCACGTGTTGTTAAATTCACCGTCCCGCGGTTCTCACGCGTTTGTAGCGAGCTTCTGTCATGCTAACTCGACAGGTAGAAATAGATCAGGATGTTATTATCCAGAGTAGCGTCTCACCCTGACCCTTCGATTTTTCCCACGCCATCTGTAGCGGGTTGACAAATCTAACTAGGACTACGTGATGTTTTTATTTTTAAATCTTGATTTCGCTGGTGGAACATTTCCACATTAGTGTCGTCGAATAATCGTAACAAATGCGGATATTTAATAGTATGTTTTTTGTTGTGATTTTTTTTAATATTCGGAAAACGTTGAGTTCGCCTGATATTCAAGGTTGTAAGTTATTTAATAATGATAAATTATTATTTAAAATGGGGATTGACATAGCATTTTATGTAAGGGAATAACTGTGGTCGATGAGAATTGAAGACAAAAAATGATAGTTGAGAAGTTACATATAACTTACAATCATTAGTTTCAACGATAAACTGTTTTTAATTGGCACATTTTATATAGGTCACCTAATCAGACAGACGAGGATAAAGAGAAATGGACAAGGTCTGTAACTATGAAATATTAACTTTAGACATGTAATGAGTCAAACAGTAATGGAGATTTCCCGAAGTAGTTCAAGAGGGTTTTGTATAATAAATTGCCAAACAGCCAATCACAAAATAATGGTATTTTAGAGTCATTGTCAGCCACCAATTATGATGTGACTGTCTAATCAAGTTTGATGTTTTGCTACATGTTAAGTTAAATAAAGGCCAATTATGAGGCCACGAGACAAGATTTATTTATCATCATGAATTAGGATAACGAGTTAAAAAGTGATGTGGGGCAATTTCGGTACATTCTTAAAAATAAGCTGATTTTAACACAAGACACGCGCGTTTCTACAAAGAAGAAAGAGATAACTGGAAAGATTAAACCTAATTGTTTCACCAAAGGCGAAAATCATGGATGAAGTTTGAAGATTTGGTTTCAACAACTAGGGTTTCCACAAGACCGTGAGGGAAACAGTTAATAATAATATTAAAACTGAAAGCAAGGTTCTCTGGAGAATTAAACACGGACTTTTAAATAAAAGTATTTTAACACAGAGAAAGAACGTGAATAATTCGATACATTAATTTACTTAAATTATGATTCTTAAAAGAAATTAGCAATAACATTACCCTACGTAATATATGTTTAAATTGGGTAATGGTCTTTTAAAAAATGCTAACAGCAAGGTTTTTGTTCAAAACAATGAGACGACTGTACTTTAAATTTTATCCTGGAAATGACTTGGATCAGATAGTTAGGCATACATTGGAAGATTAAAAATAGATGAGGAACTATAACCAGACCGTATTATCCACTGGTTTTTAAAAGCAGCTATAGAGTACTCTCTCACACTTTTGGTTGGGCAAAAGCAAGTGGTCCGGCGCCTGAGGATTGGAATATTGCGAATGTTAAACACGAATATCAGTTACTCTGGAAAATATAGATTAGTCAATCTTACTTCTGCATTGTAGACTATTTTATATTACTTGTGTACTATAGGCGAGTTATTCTTTCTTCTGTAGTAGTTTAGCTAGTCTTACTTCTCTAGTGTAGGCTAGTTATTCTTACTTTTTAGTATAGGTTAATTAGCCTTACCTCTGTAGTGAAGTCTACCTATTCTTACTTCTGTAGTATAGGTTAGTTAGTCTTACTTCTGTAGTATAGGTTAGTTAGTATTACGTCTGTAGTATAGGTTTGTTAGTATTACGTCTGTCGTGTAGGCTAGCTATTCTTACTTTGTAGTAGTTTAGTTAGTCTTACTTCTCTAGTGCAGGCTAAC
The DNA here is from genome assembly GCF_004210375.1 of Tachypleus tridentatus. Lineage (NCBI taxonomy): Eukaryota > Metazoa > Arthropoda > Merostomata > Xiphosura > Limulidae > Tachypleus > Tachypleus tridentatus. The sequence goes on along the minus strand of NC_134833.1, from coordinate 157,447,170 downwards.
TATTATTACTTCTGTAGTATAGGTTAGTTAGTCTTACTTCTGTAGTATAGGTTAGTTAGTCTTACTTCTGTAGTATAGGTTAGTTAGTCTTACTTCTGTAGTATAGTTTAGTTAGTCTTACTTCTGTAGTAAAGGTTAGTTAGTCTTATTTCTGTAGTATAGGTTAGTTAGTCTTACTTCTGTAGTATAGGTTAGTTAGTCTTACTTCTGTAGAATAGGTTAGTTAGTATTATTTCTGTAGTATAGGTTAGTTAGTCTTACTTCTGTAGTATAGCTTAGTTAGTCTTACTTCTGTAGTGTAGGCTAGCTATTCTTACTTCTGTAGTATAGGTTAGTTAGTCTTACTTCTGTAGTATAGGTTAGTTAGTCTTACTTCTGTAGTATAGGTTAGTTAGTCTTACTTCTGTAGTGTAGGCTTGCTATTCTTACTTCTCTAGTATAGGTTAGTTAGTCTTACTTCTGTAGTATAGGTTAGTTAGTCTTACTTCTGTAGCATAGGTTAGTTAGTATTACGTCTGTAGTATAGGTTTGTTAGTATTACGTCTGTCGTGTAGGCTAGCTATTCTTACTTTGTAGTAGTTTAGTTAGTCTTACTTCTGTAGTGCAGGCTAACTATTCTTAATTCTGTAGTATAGGTTAGTTAGTCTTACTTCTGTAGTGTTGTCTAGCTATTCTTACTTCTGTAGTATAGGTTAGTTAGTCTTACTTCTGTAGTATAGGTTAGTTAGTATTACGTCTGTAGTATAGGTTTGTTAGTATTACGTCTGTCGTGTAGGCTAGCTATTCTTACTTTGTAGTAGTTTAGTTAGTCTTACTTCTCTAGTGCAGGCTAACTATTATTACTTCTGTAGTATAGGTTAGTTAGTCTTACTTCTGTAGTATAGGTTAGTTAGTCTTACTTCTGTAGTATAGGTTAGTTAGTCTTACTTCTGTAGTATAGTTTAGTTAGTCTTACTTCTGTAGTAAAGGTTAGTTAGTCTTATTTCTGTAGTATAGGTTAGTTAGTCTTACTTCTGTAGTATAGGTTAGTTAGTCTTACTTCTGTAGAATAGGTTAGTTAGTATTATTTCTGTAGTATAGGTTAGTTAGTCTTACTTCTGTAGTATAGCTTAGTTAGTCTTACTTCTGTAGTGTAGGCTAGCTATTCTTACTTCTGTAGTATAGGTTAGTTAGTCTTACTTCTGTAGTATAGGTTAGTTAGTCTTACTTCTGTAGTATAGGTTAGTTAGTCTTACTTCTGTAGTGTAGGCTTGCTATTCTTACTTCTCTAGTATAGGTTAGTTAGTCTTACTTCTGTAGTATAGGTTAGTTAGTCTTACTTCTGTAGCATAGGTTAGTTAGTATTACGTCTGTAGTATAGGTTTGTTAGTATTACGTCTGTCGTGTAGGCTAGCTATTCTTACTTTGTAGTAGTTTAGTTAGTCTTACTTCTGTAGTGCAGGCTAACTATTCTTAATTCTGTAGTATAGGTTAGTTAGTCTTACTTCTGTAGTGTTGTCTAGCTATTCTTACTTCTGTAGTATAGGTTAGTTAGTCTTACTTCTGTAGTATAGATTAGTTAGTCTTACTTCTGTAGTATAGGCTAGCTATTTTTACTTTGTAATAGTTTAGTTAGTTTTACTTCTGTAGTGAAGGCTAGTTATTCTTACTTGTGTAGTATAGGTTAGTTGGTCTTACTTGTATAGTATAGGTTAGTTATTCTTATTTCTGTGGTATAGGCTAGTTTGTCTTACTTCTATAGTATAGGCTAGTTAGTCTTACTTCTATAATATGAATTAGTTATTCCTTGTTCTGTAGTACGCTTATGCAGGAACTCTAATCAAAATTGAACCAGTATAAAAGAACACTTTTATATCTATATTAATTAATTACTTATCATTTCACCGCAACGCCCCCTATAACCTCGTACCTGTTTACACTTTTGTTCCTAAGTGGACCTAAGGATCAATTACTCACTCTCTTTGTTATCCTGAAGATGACCTAAGAAGGTGGAAACGTTATTCTGTACTTTATTTAATTAAAGTTTTAACTTAACCAACTGTCTTGGCCTGGCACGGCCTGCTGGTTAAGGCACACATTTTGTATCTGAGGAATGATTCTGTGAACGCGGGAGGTTTTATGAACGTTGACAAGAATGTTTTAACAGAAACTGATGAAAGTGATTTAAAATCTATAATATTATCGCAAGATGGTAACAGTTTTAGAGATTCAAAAGGTAAACAAAATGGAAAAGATAGTGAGGAAATAGAAATTACTACTCATCACAAGTGTTGTTATGTTAATTTTATCAAATTGTAAGGAAAAACAAACTTCGTGAAAAGACTGTAGAATTGGCATTCTCTTTTAACAGCATGAGAAACCCCATTAAAAACATGAAACAGTTGAAAATTGACACTTTATTCAAATAAATTTGATAAAGATTTTGTGTACTTGTGTATATTTTGTATGTCTATTTTTGTTCTTATTAGTATTAAAGATCATAAACAGCATAATAACTTTATTCACAAACGTCTTACTTCCCTTGAGTCAAGCAAGTATAACGTTCCGCTCAAAAATTATATATAATTAAGAAAATGCACGTTCACTGTTTAAGCCAGAAAATCTGCTTAAGGCGTAAACTATACTCGGTCCTTTACGATTCCGCCTTAGACAGGTTTTACTGTATTTGAAAATACATTATGATTTGAATTTTCATTTCATCTAACTTAGATTTTTAAGTATTTCAATTAAGCTAATATAACAGGAAGGAAAAGTGAACGTTTGTCCTTGAGGCTAAGAAACTACAGAATTCACAAGTTGACGGTTGCCTTTATACCTTGAGTCCGTCAGAAATTAAAGGGTTCTCACTTAATGCAATTTAGAGACCCTAAAATTAATGTTTATGGTGTTTATAATATTCAGATTTTTGTGAACTGCCGTATATTTAAGCCACATGTTAGGTAGACACGTTCCGCTTGTGAGTTCAAGCTTATCTTCCCCTATCTGCAGGTAAGACAAAAACAACACATGTTAGGTAGACACGTTCCGCTTGTGAGTTCAAACTTATCTTCCCCTATCTGCAGGTAAGACAAAAACAACACATGTTAGGTAGACACGTTCCGCTTGTGATTTCAAGCTTATCTTCCCCTATCTGCAGGTAAGATAAAAACAACACATGTTAGGTAGACACGTTCCGCTTGTGAGTTCAAGCTTATCTTCCCCTATCTGCAGGTAAGACAAAAACAACACATGTTAGGTAGACACGTTCCGCTTGTGAGTTCAAGCTTATCTTCCCCTATCTGCAGGTAAGACAAAAACAAAATATTTTGTTTCACATAAGAGGACCATTTGTTCATTCAAGTTAACCCGATCTACTCTATCTAAGTTTTTAGGAAAGGTATTTCAAATGTGTTAAATTTGCTTACTCTGTTAATGGAAATTGACCTAAGTCTTACACCTGGTGGCGCCAGGTGGCAGTAAACAATTTACTTGCGGCTGGTGCTAGAAGCCTCAGTTTGTTCTGAGGAGAGAGAAAATTGTTTGTGACTCAATTTGTACTAAATAAACTTTTTTAACTGTTAATTTTTAAGGAAACCTCTCTCCAATATGGATATATGGCTGAGGAAACATGCATCACACAAGAAAACCTCAAGTGATGTGCAAAAACAGCCTAGTTCTAGAGACACTGAAGTTAATGAAAATAACAAACCTAATTATAAACATTTAAGTGACATGCAGTTTGGTAGCAAATAAAAAAAAAACAAAAAAACAACAGAAACGCACTGGACTCGACAGTATTGTGATGAATATGTGAAGTGTGGTTTTGTAAGTACCGGTAACTATAATGACTTGTCACTATGTGTTCTTTGTTGTTAAACATTATCAAATGAGGGCACGAAACCATGGAAACAGAAAGTTCGCTTGAATACCAGACATCCAGAATACTCGAGTAAGCCAACAGATTGTTTCATAAATAAAAACAAAAATGAAATATTTTTTCCAAACAAATAATTTCACACACTTTTTCCACGAGATCTTCCAATGAAAACTTGGTTAGGCCTAATACGGAATTTCAAAACTAATAGCCGAGACAGGTTATCCACGTACTATTGGTGAAACGTTAATACTTCCTGCAGTAAAAATAATTACATATCGTGCTTATGAAAAACAAGAAAATCAGTTGAACTGACTGTCCCTCCGTGATGACGAGAGTACATTTTAACTGTCTCTGTCTGATAATACAGTGAAGTGTAGAATTGTGGATATGGTGACAATTATTGAAGAAACTGTTACATATTAAGTTCACTGTAGTCAGTTTTTGTCATTAGAAGTGGACGCAAGCACAGACATAGCAGATAATGTCAGTTTAATGTGTTTTGTAAGATATAATTATAAGGACACAATTCATGAAGATTTATTGTTTTGTAAATCACTTCCAACAAGAACAATGGCCGACGAAATATTTAATTTAATAAATAAATTTATAATTCACAGTGGAAAAAAATGTTTTGGAACGAGTACCGATGGTGCTCGCTCAGTGGCAATAAAGGAGTTTTTCCAGAAGATCCAAGTGGCAGGTTCCCACAAAGGAGTTTTTCAGATGATCCAACTGACAGGTTCCCATAAAGGGGTTTTCCAGAGGATCCAAGTGGCAGGTTCCCATAAAGGAGTTTTCCAGAGGATCCAAGTGGCAGGCTCCCATAAATTAGTTTTCCAGAGGATCCAAGTGGCAGGTTCCCATAAAGGAGTTTTTTCCGGAGGATCCAAACAATGGCACCAAAGTGTGCATTTTAGCATTCACAGAAAGACGTTAGTTGTGATAAAAATGCCCTAACTTTGGAATTGAACAATGCAAAAATGTGTTAAATTCATAAAGTATATAAAAAACTACCTCGTTGAATTCCAGAATCTTTACTGGTTTGTGCAAAGAATTAGGAAGTGAACACAAGCATCTCCTACTACACTGTGAAGTTCGGTAGTTATCAAAAGGAATTGTCTTAAAAAGACTCATCGAAATGAAGGATGAAGTTATCTCGTTTTTGGAGCAACATCCACCATCAACAAAGGATGTAATATTTAAATTTAGAGACAGGTTTCATAATTTACATTGGTTAATTAAGGTGGTTTATTTATGTGACATTTTTTGGCTTCTTAATTGCGTCAAATCTAACTTTACAAAGTGATAACATAAATATTTCTAAAGTCCAGGAAAAGATATAAGCAGCTATTAAAAAAATTAACTTGTGGGTACATCGAGTTCAGAAGAGAAATGATGAATCTTTCTCTACTTTGACAGAATTACCAAACCAAGATGAAGAAGGTAATATTCCAGATGAAGTTTCTTCATCAATCAAAGAGCATCTTTCACACTTGAAGAAATAACTTACTCTAATGGACAGCGGTAAAATGTGGATCAGAAATCCTTCAACTGTTAAAACAAAAAATTGAGGAAGGACTACAACTAAGTGAATCAGAAATTGATTCTATTATTGAACTGTCCTGTGTCACCGCACTGAAAACCCATGTTACCTAAGTTTCGTTAGTTTATATTTGGTTAAGCTGTCATGCTGAGTATCCAATTTATCACAAAAAGCAGTGAGATTTCTTGTGCCCTTTGTCTTGACTTATAAATGCGAATCAGGCTTCTCGAATTTGGTTTTCTTAAAAAAAAAAAACAAGTACATGAACAGGTCAGATGTCGAGCCAGGTTTGAGGATCAAACTGATTTTTTGTCCTCTTTATTTCAAGTTGGTGTGTGATGAAAACAGCATCAACTTTCTCATTAGGAAAATTATTTCTTAAAAGAACATTAATAAATATACAGTAGTATTATAAAACACCTACATATTTTATAATTAATGATGTACTGATAGAACCATTGCATCTAGGCTAGTTACTCTTACTTCTGTAGTGTAAGCGAGTTAGTCTTACTTCTGTGATGTAAGCTAGTTACTCTTACTTCTGTAGTGTAAGCGAGTTAGTCTTACTTCTGTGATGTAAGCTAGTTACTCTTACTTCTGTAGTGTAAGCGAGTTAGTCTTACTTCTGTGATGTAAGCTAGTTACTCTTACTTCTGTAGTGTAAGCGAGTTAGTCTTACTTCTGCAGTGTAAGCGAGTTAGTCTTACTTCTGTAGTGTAAGCGAGTTAGTCTTACTTCTGTGATGTAAGCTAGTTACTCTTACTTCTGTGATGTAAGCTAGTTACTCTTACTTCTGTGATGTAAGCTAGTTACTCTTACTTCTGTAGTGTAAGCGAGTTAGTCTTACTTCTGTGATGTAAGCTAGTTACTCTTACTTCTGTGATGTAAGCTAGTTACTCTTACTTCTGTAGTGTAAGCGAGTTAGTCTTACTTCTGTAGTGTAAGCGAGTTAGTCTTACTTCTGTGATGTAAGCTAGTTACTCTTACTTCTGTGATGTAAGCTAGTTATTCTTACTTCTGTGATGTAAGCTAGTTACTCTTACTTCTGTAATAAAAGTTAGTTACTCTTACTTTAGTAAGTTGTAATTTAAAATCAATGAAAAACAGTTTTGAAGATCCTTTAGGGAATGAAAGACAACATGATTTGTCCAAAGAGAAACGCCTTTTCAGCCGTGGGTGTGTTATAATGTAACGATCAATTCCACTATTCATTGGTAAAAGAGTAGACCAAGAGTTGGCGGTGGGTGATGATGACTAGCTGCCTTCCCTCTAGTCTTACATTGCAAAATTAGGGGCGGCTAGCACAGATAGCCCTCGGGTAGCTTTGTGCGAAATTAAAAAAACAAACAAACAAACTAAAGATAACGTATTAGAAAGTCAATATTTCTCTTTGGTTTGTTTGTTTGTTTGTTTGTTTGTTTGTTTGAATTTCGCGCAAAGCTACCCGAGGGCTATCTGTGCTAGCCGCCCCTAATTTAGCAGTGTAAGACTAGAGGGAAGGCAGCTAGTCATCACCACTCACCGCCAACTCTTGGGCAACGAATAGTGGGATTGACCGCATATTATAAGGCCCCACGGCTGAAAGGGCGAGCATGATTTGTGCGACCAGGATTAGAACATGCGATCCACGGAATTACGAGTCGCTCGCCTTAACGCGCTTGGCCATGCCCGGCCATTAAAGAGAGAAAAACAAACTTAGCCACACAGACTAAACGGTAAAAAAGTTAGAATACGAATTTTGAGGGGTCATAAAGGGAACCTGACAAGGTTAGAGGGCTCATGTCCCAGATGTTGCACCTGTGGTTGTAACGTGAACTAGTTGTTTTGTGAAAGAATATTTTAACTCTTAAATGTTTATTAGTTCTTTAATGTTTATGTGTTTAAACTTCTAGGAGTTGTTTGTGACTTAACAAAATTATTTTCATACCCAATCGAATGCTTACAAATTTTTACCAATTTACTTTAATAGTATAACAAGAAGCAATAACACAATGCACAAATACTGTGTTGTTAAACCTTACTCTAAAACTCTCACTTGTAAATGACTTGGGCAGGTGGTTAAGGTACTCGACTCGTAATCCGAGGGTTGCGGGTTCGAATCCCAGTCACTCCAAATATGTTCGTCCTTTCAGCCATGGGGGCATTATAGTGTGGCTTTCAATCCCACTATTCGTTGGTAAAAGAGTAGCCCAAGAATTGGCCGTGGATGGTGATGACAAGCTGCCTTCCCTCTAGTCTTACAAAGATGTCTTTGTACAAGAATTTTCTAAAGAAGAGACAAGAACTTCTTGAAATGATTTGAATCAAGTTTGTTTTAGAAGATCTGCTATATGAGATAAATGCGACATGAAAACTAGTTATTGGTAAAAAACAGTAAATAATGACATGAAATGTTATTTTTTTCATATTGGTTAAATGAAGCAAAAATGTAAAAACAGCAGCATATATCTGGTACAGAAATTGTATACATAAGTGTAAAGCAATCTACCCTTGCCCCACCCCATAGAGTATTCATAATGAAACTGGCAGCACTCCACCGTCAATCCCACTATTCGTTGGTAAAAGAGTAGCCCAAGAGTTGGCGGTGGGTGGTGATGACTAGCAGCCTTCCCTCTAGTCTTACACTGCTAAATTAGGGACGGCTAGCACAGATAGCCCTCGAGTAGCTTTGTGCGAAATTCAAAACAAAAAACAAACAAGTTTCTTGTCATCACGATGTCCTAGTTTTTGTTATACAGAATGTAACAAAATGAAAACTTTGAGTAAATTTTGTATTTCCATTAAATAATTTACTCTTTTCCACATTTATTTGAGTTGTTTAATAAGGTGAAAAAGTGCTGTTGTTTTGTAAAACATGTGTTCGATTCCTTATTGCGGAGACAAGTCAGTGGCAGAAATTACGAAGATACTACTATATTGCATCTTTTTTTCCATAGATGACAGTTTTCCAGAATGATGTCATAACCACGCGATCTCTCGTTTTATCCTTGTGTTTGCAGTGAAAAACAAACAACTTTAAAATGCTTTTGGCTGTACCATCAGATATGGTTTAGAACCAGGTACATCTTTCTACAGATTTCAGCTACAGAAAGTAATTATGGGTTGCTGTATTTACGAAATAAAGTTGGGAACCTTCGCAATATCCCCGTATCTGCATATTTTGTGAAAGGTGTCGGAACACACCTGCAATATGTGCATATATTTTAAAACGTTGTTGTTAAATACGTGTAAAGGTACCATACTATTTATTTACTAATAATATTTTATAAGAGCCCGCTATAATTTCTAGAGCCACTAATGTGGAATTACAATCATGTATCGTGATTTCCCACAGCAAAGCCACATCGGGCTATCTGCTGAGTCCACCGAGGGGTATCGAACCCCTGATGTAAGCGTTGTAAACCTGTAACCTTAACACAGTACCAACGGGGAACACAATCATGTAAGTGCTGTTTATAGATTAGGCCAGGGTCAGTCAGAGACCACTGTGCCGTAGACCGAGATATACACGTAATGTTTTAACGAATAAGTTCTATATGTACTCAATATCGGAGGAAATATATATCAAAAATGGTAAAGTCTACAAAACAAATAACAATAATCTCACAAGACAGTCTAACAATCATTCTGATAAGAATGTATAACAATCCAAGTTGTATAACATTTCATACTTCCGTGGGTTAAATTACCGGTAAAGAATGATATACATGAATATCACAGTATCTAGGGGCTGTTGTGACGTCGCATAGTGTTCAGACAAATCGCCGACGGATTTAGAATAATATACGGATCTAAAACAACGGAAACCTCAACATACAGTTCTTTCAACTTGTTTTGTCATATGTTTCAAGATTCAGGAACGTATTGTTGAAAATTGTTGAAAAAATCAATGGATGGTTTGGCGTCCAAACTGACGGACGTCAAATAAAGGGTTCATTTTACCACGTCTTTGTTGTTCTGTATCTCAAGACGGCTGGTAAGAGTATTAACACTTTTATTAAAATAAAGTTGAGACAATATTTCGACCTTCTTAGGTCATCTTTGGGCTAACGTCTTTCTGCTTCTCAATATCTTGGGTTCATCGTTATTAAAATTACTTATAGTTACGACTTCTCCGAATAAGAATCGATAGTATAAAAGAAACGTGACATTGAAGTAGGATTTATAAAGACAATAACCTAATCTTTGTTTTTGTAAAGTCCAGAAATTAACAATTGAGACGGATTACGCAACAAGTTCGCTATTTCAAAAAAATATTGGGAAGGAGTGAGATATTGAACCTCAATTTCAACAAAATACATAAACTCTTTATGATGTAGCACGTTTGATAGTTCGTAACCCTTTAATCAGACGTTTTACAATTTTCAAAATAATAAAAATGTAGGTTCGGATAGAACGACATGATAGCTTTAGTGTTGGATATGACGTCATAAATTAAACTCCTTACGTGGTTTTGTTTTTAAATGAATATAACGAAAAACGTATTATTAGTTTATTACAAAAAACATTGGACAACTAGTGAGATTGAGTAAGGGCACTGCGCATACGTAGGTACTTTAAATATGAAAGTCAATTGTTATTGGTTAGTTCACTCATTGTCAGTGCAACGTCATGTAGGCTCGGCATGGCCAAGCGTGTTAAGGCGTGCGACTCGTAATCTGAGGGTCGCGGGTTCGCATCCCCTTCGTGCCAAACATGCTCGCCCTTTCAGCCGTGGGGGCATTATAATGTTACGGTCAATCCCACTATTCATTAGTAAAAGAGTAGCCCAAGAGTTGGCGGTGGGTGGTGATGACTAGCTGCCTTCTCTCTAGTCTTACACTGTTATATTAGGGACTGCTAGCACAGATAGCCCTCGAGTAGCTTCGTGCGAAATTCAAAAAACAAACAAACAAGCGACGTAATAATTTGCAGAAATTAACTTTTCAACCCATGACCACTAGGGTGGAGGGTACTGGACAAATATGTTTTGGTAAATTAATGTATTTCTCATCCCTTGTTGTTTTGTTTATTCTAGAATATTTCATGGCCATAAAAACATAAAGATTAAAATACATGCATCGTATTGTTGCTCATCCTAATACAATAAGTATTCTGTTCTATAGACTTTGCTCTATATTTTTTCTTTTTTTATTGTTTAAGTGTGATGAATTATGATTGTACACATTAAATAGCCTTTAACTGAAGATAATACTTCAAAAATAGTTTTCCAGCTACAGCCAAAAATTTGTAAGGCTATTCCAAAAAAAAAAAGGCATAATCTATTATGGTTCTTAAGAAACCGACTTTATATTAATTGCGCTCTCCATGATAACTGAAGGATTAAGTACCGCCGATTCTAGGCCTTCAGACAAGAGCTACACCTCGTTTTCTTTCTGGTTAAGGGGTTAAAAAATTGGTGTCTCGTGTCGTAGCTTTAAAGAACTCAGTTCAAGAATTTTCAACGTTGACCTAGCGTGAGAACATGGCTCAAATCAAGGTCGTTCTGTACAGACCAGGGGGCGCTGCTTTTCTCGGCAGTGAACTCTTTCAAGAGGTGGTGTTGGTTTATGAATGAAATACGAAGACGTTGCTAAGCGGACAGGTTATGAAATTCTATACTTTCTTTTTAGGTGTAGGCTTATCAAATATGACAACAACGTGAATACGATTTTCTAACAAAGTTGATGTTCCAACCTCTCTCACTTGGACACAGAGTTTTATTAATTACAACATATAATGAATGATTCACTTAAGAATAACAGTAACAGCTAGCTGTCAGTTGTGATGGGCATTACTTTTGTTTATGCAGAAAGCTATACATTGGGCTGGTTTTGCAGAGGTATCGAACCAAACTTTAAGCGTTAAGAGCTTCCAAACTTATAACTAAGCTGTCAGGGCTGGGGGTATTGTTGTGTTACGTAAGACACAGTTTTGTTTTGAATTTTTCGCAAAGCTGCGCGAGGGCTATCTTTGTTTACGTTTAATAGGTATACATGTTAAATAAATCGTACTGGGTGCTATTGTACGTAACTATTACCTAATATAACCATTGTCTTTGAGATGACACTATAAATTGCGATTTCAAATCGTTGGAAAAACTACTTTCAACATGTACATAACACAAGAACAGTGTCTAAAGGAATGTTTTAACACATGTACATAACTCAAGAACAGTGTCTAAAGGAATGTTTTAACACATGTACATAACACAAGAACAGTGTCTAAAGGAATATTTTAACACATGTACATAACACAAGAACAGTGTCTAAAGGAATGTTTTAACACATGTACATAACTCAAGAACAGTGTCTGAAGGAATGTTTTAACACATGTACATAACTCAAGAACAGTGTCTAAAGGAATATTTTAACACATGTACATAACACAAGAACAGTGTCTAAAGGAATGTTTTAACACATGTACATAACACAAGAACAGTGTCTAAAGGAATGTTTTAACACATGTACATAACTCAAGAACAGTGTCTAAAGGAATGTTTTAATACATGTACATAACTCAAGAACAGTGTCTAAAGGAATGTTTTAACACATGTACATAACTCAAGAACAGTGTCTAAAGGAATATTTTAACACATGTACATAACACAAGAACAGTGTCTAAAGGAATGTTTTAACTCATGTACATAACTCAAGAACAGTGGCTAAAGGAATGTTTTAACACATGTACATAACTCAAGAACAGTGTCTAAAGGAATGTTTTAACACATGTACATAACACAAGAACAGTGTCTGAAGGAATGTTTTAACACATGTACATAACTCAAGAACAGTGTCTAAAGGAATGTCTTAACACATGTACATAACACAAGAACAGTGTCTAAAGGAATGTTTTAACACATGTACATAACTCAAGAACAGTGTCTAAAGGAATGTTTTAACACATGTACATAACTCAAGAACAGTGTCTAAAGGAATGTTTTAACACATGTACATAACACAAGAACAGTGTCTAAAGGAATGTTTTAACACATGTACATAACACAAGAACAGTGTCTAAAGGAATGTTTTAACACATGTACATAACACAAGAACAGTGTCTAAAGGAATGTTTTAACTCATGTACATAACTCAAGAACAGTGGCTAAAGGGATGTTTTAACACATGTACATAACTCAAGAACAGTGTCTAAAGGAATGTTTTAACACATGTACATAACACAAGAACAGTGTCTGAAGGAATGTTTTAACACATGTACATAACACAAGAACAGTGTCTAAAGGAATGTTTTAACACATGTACATAACTCAAGAACAGTGTCTAAAGGAATGTTTTAACACATGTACATAACTCAAGAACAGTGTCTAAAGGAATGTTTTAACACATGTACATAACACAAGAACAGTGTCTAAAGGAATGTTTTAACACATGTACATAACACAAGAACAGTGTCAAAAGGAATGTTTTAACACATGCACATAACACAAGAACAGTGTCGAAAGGAATGTTTTAATGGTTGTTTTTTGCCGCCAATTCCATCAAAAGTACGTAACGTTGAAGGAGGTATAATTACTGCTTACCACTAACATTGTGTAAGTGTTTCGTTCGGTCTGTTCGTGAATTTACCGAAGCGAACGAGGTAATTAACAAAATTACTGTTTTTAATTATTACACGGAGAAATATATCCTGGTTGTAAAAGAACACTGACTTCCTTCTGTTTTAAACCATTTTAAAGTCACCGAGCCCACGAGAAAGAACTAGAAACAAATTAAGGTTTTCTACCTATTCACGTACACCTAATCCAGCGCAGAGCAAAAAGTTCACGAGAACGTCCTCAGGGTAGAGATATATCATCAGTCTACGTAACGAGTTGCTTAGCTTCGTGAAAAGTAATCACTTACTCTCGTGCCCAGCGTGTTTCAGTGGTGGGTTGCACGTGCTCCCGTTGCTAGGTTACAGTAGAGTCACGGCAAAAGCTAAACATTTCCAAGCTCAACGTGTGAGGTTGGGCAATGTATTAATACGAGAAATGATTTTTTTTCGGACGCTTTCATGGGATTGTTCACATGAAAACACAAAAAACAGTAACGCGTTAATATATATACAAAAACGGCTCGTTTCACCTGACAATGACCGAAGAAGGTCGAAACGTTGTTCGTTCTTCTATATAAAATATTTTCTCAACCCAAACGAGCCGTTTTTGCATATATATTTCTCGACATCACTGAGTAATGCATTAAGGTCGCCATACCACGTTACGTTTTCATAAGGTGTGGTCAGCCTATCAGAAAAATGATGACCTATGGTGACCAGCTGAACATAATTTTTAACTGAATGAGGCGGCAAGGGTCAGGGTCAATGCAAATCATCTCCTGTATGACTTGGTCATTCTTATGTTTTATAGTTCCACAAATTCGAACATCCTGGATCTTTTTTTCTTTTTTTTTTACAGTTAAGCTCAACCCTACACAACTATCTGTTTTGCTGTGTCCGCCGATTTTCGCCTTAAGTGTCCGCAGACATGTCGCTGAGCCATTTAAGGGCGCTTTTTGTTGATAGATTGTTTTTATTTCTCTTAAGTGTAAATCTGTACTGTGGGATAGATGCTCTGTTCCTACTGTAGGAATAAACTTCTGAATGCTTTGCGTCATAAGCCCTCGAGCTTGCTACTAAGCCACTTAAGGCGGGGCTAAAATATATACCACGTTTGGAAGCAAAAACAGAAGCTATTCGTATATATATTCACCTGTACATAAACCAACAATTAATGACAACATACAATTTAACATTTAAACAGCACGTAATTGTAATCAGTGTCTACTTTCCGTTATCAAACAGTGAATCTGTACAAAAACATTACGATTTATCATTAGCAAACCAGCACACTTATACACAGAATTCAGTACACGTTAAAATTAGGTTTATTTTTCCCGTCGAGTTGTTATTAAAATAAAATTCTTATTATACCCAAATTCTCTGTCTGAATATATATATAAATAATTTTTATGGGCAACAGTGTGCTCATGGCCGCCCACGAGTGTGGTTAAATTTTAATGAAAAAATTATAACATTGTCATGTACGCTACATCGCATCAGATCATTTCATATCCAAGTTAACAAAATCCCACTGATACAAAACGGAAGTTCGCCGAAATAAATATATATAGATTTGACACGTGGAAAGTCGTGAACCATGGCGACATCTGTTGGTGAAGACTAACCGTTGTCATGGCGGACAAAATTAGTTATCTCATCGCAAAAAATGCCAATCATCGTAGCTGTTGCAACCAACGGCCATTGTAAAAGTTCACGTGAAAGCAGACCACCGGTCAATCATTTCCGATAGATAATGAGGACATAGGAAGTTAAAAATCTCTAATAAGAAAAACTACAGCTATTAGCGGGAAATCGTACAAACTTCTCAATTAACCAGCATAAATAACGTGAATGCAACACATGTCAATAGTTTAAGCCCGCTGGGCCCGTTTCCATAGTGAACCAGAATTAGTTTCCATATGTAATTTTCCAACTGCTCTAGACGACAAGAGTACAACATAAATTGCGTATTTAAATTCTTGAATACGACGGTTGAAACTTGCCCCTACTATTCAATGACTTGAACATCTGGTGTTGGACTTAACAGTTATCTTACTTTAAAAGCTTGTTTCGCGACGTTCTAACAGAAGTAGGGCAGTAATTAGTACAACAGAAATCTAAATTTACACCTCCAAGAATAGCTACGTCTTTAAAGCTTGTTTCGCGACGTTCTAACAGAAGTAGGACAGTAATTAGTATAACAGAAATTTAAAATTACACCTCCAAGAATAGCTACGTCTCTACGTCCTAACTACTGATACTGACGTCACCTAGCGTTGAAACTTAGGATTAAAGTAGGAGGATGAGGTTTCTTTTTTGTTCATATCGAGGACCTGGTGGTCAAAGCGATCACTAACTGATGAAACGTTATCAGATGTCGACAATCAGCTGTTGTTTAGAACATTACAAAACGCCCATTTAACGACTGTGTTACTACTAGTGTAGTGTTTGCATTTCTTCGAGTAACTTCCACATCTAGAGAATACAAAGCAAACAAGTGACGTGGTTTCACTTGTTTGTTTCTTACACTCATCAAATTACAGAAGTGCTGAGCAAGAAAACTCTTCTGACAAAAAAACGACACCTGGTGTATCTCGTGAACCACTCGAAACTTACAATTCTATCGATTAAAAACAACTAACAAATGTCAAATCATTTGATTTTTTTTTGTCTAAAGGATGCAATAATACAAATGGACTTTTGAAAGTTTTGCATAAATACAACGATTTATATGAATATGGATACAAGACAATGAAACATTGGAGGCTTAGGGCATGGATTCATTCTAATGGTCGATTACACTTGAGCATTGTCAAAAATAATTTTACTAAGAATTATAGTTCTAACAACGGCTAGCAGACGGTACAGCTAAATTCTTGGTAAAACTTCAAATACTCAACAGCGCCCCCTAGTGTTGAAATAATGACATTCTGAGTGTTGGCACCTCTAAATTCCAATCAAACCACTTGGGCACTGCGTATGACGATAGAAGAAACTGTTATATAACAATGTAACGTTAGGTAGATAATGGTTTTAATAAATGCTACAAGCGTACTGAAACTATAGTTGTATTGTGCTACACTCTAGGTACTTGTTTATAAAGAATGTTACACGAGTAACATCATAACCATATAAAAAAAGCCACGTGTCGGTCGATCACGTTTGATTTCTCCGAATTTTGTAAGTTACACAAGCCTAATCCTACCTTTTCTACAGAATTACTTATTTTGTAATTTTTGTTGAATTCATTTGCTAACGTCACCGTAAAAAGATCCTAAATTTTGGTGCATTTTTTGCTATATAAAATCCTATCAGGGAAGGAGAGTTTTTATACCAAGGTATTTTTTAACGAGTAAAATTAGCAAGTTTTTGAACAATGATCAACTATTTACAAAAAAACATGGTTAAAAAAACAAACTATTGCAGCAGTACAATTGATGTGAATATAAAACAGTGGTCAATGGGAAGAGACAGTCGTTAGATAGATATTTTTAATGATAGGCTGTGGTTTCTCGAGTAATGTATTTTATCAACATCAAACGACTATCGTATGAAACAAGCAACTTTTAATTTCATATCTGAAGATGATCTCTGTACAGTCTAATAATGTAAAAGTGTATGTCTACCTCGCGATCGAATCTACAATGGTTTCCAAAGTCAGGTTCGCGCCATTTGTTCTTTGGAAATGTTCACTTGACAAACACACTAAATTTATACACACGCACATACACTATCAGTACATCTCCCGAACAGAGTTAATATTCTACACTACACGTTTCAAAGAAGTCTCTGTCCAGAGAAATTTGACCTTGCTTGTGTCCACTTAAACACAGTCTTACACCAACGTAGTTCAACTTAACAGGCTGGTTGACCACGGCCACGTGAACTGTCCACTGGCCTTTTGAGGGGTTACAATCACCTTGAGCAAACGTAAAAAGCCTGATATAGTCCCCCTTTCCAATTTACACGAAACCAGTCCTGCCAGAAATGACCAGCCCCTTTCTGCTGATCAAACTAAATATTATTAAAGAGGGCGCTACTGTGGCGAGTTCTGTACATAAAATCCTAAAGACGTTGATGTCTTCACTGGTTCTGCACTTTGGCCCTCTGACGGCGATTTCTGACTATGATTGACTCTAGGTGGGCCACGATGACCCCTGGCAACTCCTGACCCCCGTCCACGTACTGATCCTCGACCTAAAAACAACAATATAATGAGTACTTAAACATTGTGAAAATAGTTGCATAATTAATCCTAGAGACACTTGTATAAACTGAAATTTTGTTTACAATACAATTACAGAATTAATTTACACAAGTTCTGTATTGGGCCCTCAAATCTTTCACATACGAATTTGTTAGATGAATCCCTTTTCGACACATCGCGGTAGTAAACAAGAATACCAGGCTATTAAAGTTGCTGACACCCGACTTTTGCTATCACACTGTGAGGAAGAAGTCCAAACCACTGCTACCACACTGACAAATAAAGGCCAAAACTACTACTAACATGCTGCTCTATGGTGTTAGATTAATAAATCCTTGCTGCAAGTTACGTTTTCTGCTGTTTTCACGGTGGTACTAATGCTTTGTTGAGTACCTTTTGTAACCAATAACAGTATATTAATGGTAGAGCCCTGACAGCCGTCCAAATCGAAGCTTTCTGATTGGGTGAAAGTTTCTTAAAGAAATGTTCACAACTTTGGATGGAAACTAGGCTATTCTAGTGTAATCACTGAATGACCAGCAACGGTCATTTGTCCAGTCTGAAGGCAGTTTGACATGCTTAACAAAATAATAGTCCAACTGTGCTCAAGTCCAGTACCTCACACGTTGAAACTGAATTATGTGGATAAAAGACACGAGTACCAAAGGACCTAATTACCTTCCTAACATATCAAGCGCCCCACAGCGGTAGCACTTGGTAAAATAATCCTGCTTCTTCCTGTTACATACAACTTAGTACCACACACAGCGATTTTCGGTTCCCCTTCCGAACACCACTGAAAACACTCAACTTTCACCTGTTGTAAACCGCTAAAAACAAACCACACTGTCGGTTCATTACGTCCTCAGAACACTAATTAGCCACATAACGTTATCTGAGTTCAGATTAATGGGAGAATTTAACGAACCTTTCTAACGAACGTTAAACGTACTGGAAAACTTGTTGTAGTTACTTAACAACTAGACGTTTAAACATTAGTAATTTCTGGATCATTTAAACAACTTCATAATACCAACGTACGTCATGTATTGTCAACAATGATGTCTGTACCCTGGTTACGGAGGGCTTCATTAGCTGTGTTTAAAAAGCTGCACATGCAGGTAAATCTCAACATTCGCTTTTGAAACGACTGAACACTATTATCCACATTTTAAAGTGACATTAAACAACAATAATAAAAATGTATATTATTGTTGAATGGTTCTTAGCATGACTGAAATACTCAACAATTACTCTTTGTGGTGGGTGTTATAAGTAGCTCAGAGATTTGTCTCAGAGTGTAACACAATTAAGTCCACGAAATAATTTCACGTAATAGGTTAGCCCAAGTTCTGCCCGTCGCTGTGGACGGGCACTTTTGTTTGTCAATAAATGCAATCAGCGATACTGGGCAACTTTGTTTTATGTTTCTTTTGAAGACTGCATGCGTTTATATTGGATAATGTCAAATTTCACCTTTGAAAACCCAGTAATCTAGATTTGGATTCGGACCAAAACTGAGGAGGCCTCTCCCATACTGACTTCCCATTTGGTCTAAAATTTTCGTGTGCATCGGTCTGTTAGTTCCCGAGATATGTGCACATCACTGGAAACAAGTACTTTTGCTTGTGTGCGTGTGTACACACCCACTAGTATCACTGACATTATAAATATCAATACTGTGTACGTCATCAGCGCTCTTGTTACAAAACCCTCTGACACGACAGTCAATATCAAACATATTACAACCCGAAATACCATCAAATCAAAATTAACAGTAATTAATAGGCCCATCCTGTCGGATTAATGTCGGTTTCTGTATGAACAAGCAATACTTGTCGACGGATAAAATATTCCTCGATTAAAAACTAGTTAAGAAATGTATCATCCCTAACTTGTATATATATTTTTTGGAATTAATGGCTGTAGTCCAGATTTAATGTCATCAAATGTTGTGTATATAAATTTAATTAAAGGGTTCACTAAAACAAACTGTTAACTCGTATAACAGTGAATTTCGGAGCCCCTATTGAGTCGAGTCTTGAAGATGTCCTAGGAGAATGTAGACTTTAACAGCACAAATAAATTAATATTTCATATTAACCGAGAGGGCTTATTCATACGAAGCCTGAGGCCTGACATAAACCACATAGGATCGGGTAAGTTTTCATACGCTATGACACTGTAGAAAAAGAATTAACCAGCGATAGTTACCTCTTACAAATCGTGGACGACAAAAATCACGATACGTTTTATACTTGAAAGTAGAAATGTGCGAGCGCCATCTATCTTCCAACAGAAAAACACATCACATATAAACAAAATGTAATTTACCTTATTTTGAAAGACGTAGAAAGGTACCAGATTAATTTCGTCTGCAGATAAATTGTTACTTTTAAAATGTAGAAGTTATTTAATTATCTTTACATATCTAGATTCCAGCCTACATATTTTTTTTACCAATTGGAATGCCGTTAACATTCGTTCGAATACCATAAGGGATTGTTTTAATTTTATACATCTACCAACGCTAAAAAAATTGTCAAAAACGTGCTACAAGTTCAGTTTTCTTTTCAGTAAAAAGTAACAAAGTATTTATAGTCACTTAATGATGAATTACGTACACTCACTGAAGTGGTAAGTTAACTATGATTCATTCCCTTGTTTACACTTTCTATAAAGTCAAACGTGAAACTTAAAACACCACCACAGATTATTACACGTTTTTTATCTTGTCTGCATCCAAGTGGAAAAACGGTGTACCATTGTTGGAATGCAACATACCAGTATCCTGTTTGTCGGTATAAACTTGTTTTCACAGCTACATATTGTCGGTATTTGTATCTGTCGTAATTATAATATTAACTATAACGAAACACCTGAAAAATAGACCTCGTGACTCAATGTACGTACAAACTAGGGTATTTAAAAACAAAACTCAGTTTAAAGAAATGTTATAATCAAAGAAGTTAAACTACCACACAACCTATGGCTAACGTTTTATAACACAACCAAGCCAATACATATTAATTAATATCCATTGTAGTGAACGTAAGATATGAAAACATTCTGTCAACAAATCAGCAGGTTTAATAAAGGCTGCCTATGTGGTCAAGCTAGCTGCACTAAGTGTTTTATTTCTGTGTGTGAATGCTGCTTATTTTATATTATATTTCCACATATATAAATAAACATAACGTCTAGGTTATAATCTTAAGGGGAACTCAAAGGGAGAGGCATTTGGCCTGGGCTTCTAACTCACGCGCTTGTTGTTTTACTTTAATTATGTCAAGTTTGGGGACTTGTCAAATAATGTGCATTACCGTTATTATGAATTAAACACACAAAGCTACACAATGGACTATCCGCGCACTGCCCACCACTGGTATCAAAACCTGGTTTTTAGTGTTGTAAGCCCACAGACATACTGCTGTGCCACTGGGGACGACTGTCTTTGTTTTCTTGTTGGGTTTTTTTTAATTATAAGAAGGGCCATAGAAAAAATAAAGTGGACAGGGCCTCTCTGAACCTCTAGAAGGACCTAATCTTAAGACGTTTTGTATCTTACTAATCTGTTGTGAGTTTTGAAAAGGTTTTCCTAAATGTAACTGTGGTAATGTAATTTGAAACTACACAGCATTCAAAGTGTCACAATGTCCTTCTGTCCATTCTAATATCCAAACAATTTATTTGTATCTTAATTCATTAGGTGTTCATGTCCCACCAACAAAACTAAATACTTTTGTAATCCAATAAATATGTTACTTCATCAATACTAAGACAGGTAATGTTAAAAAATAATCTAGTCTAAAGCTTTCATTTTTGTTTCCAAAGACTTAACACATAATATACATGTAACACCATCGTAGGTCACCTCATGGGCATTTTACACCCTAGTATGACACTTCACGAGCATGTAAAAACATGACACTTCATGAACACTTAACACAATTGTAGGTTACGCGATCAGCACCTTACACCTTTGTACAACACTTCATGAAGATAACAAATTAGTGACATTTTTTAACACTTATGTTAGTAGTATGACACTTTACAAACACTTAATGTCTTAGTGACATTTTTAACACTTGTTAGTAGTATGACACTTTACAAACACTTAATGTCTTAGTGACATTTTTAACACTTATGTTAGTAGTATGACACTTTACAAACACTTAATGTCTTAGTGACATTTTTAACACTTATGTTAGTAGTATGACACTTTACAAACACTTAATGTCTTAGTGACATTTTTAACACTTATGTTAGTAGTATGACACTTTACAAACACTTAATGTTTTAGTGACATTTTTACACTTATGTTAGTAGTATGACACTTTACAAACACTTAATGTCTTAGTGACATTTTTAACACTTATGTTAGTAGTATGACACTTTACAAACACTTAATGTTTTAGTGACATTTTTTACACTTATGTTAGTAGTATGACACTTTACAAACACTTAATGTCTTAGTGACATTTTTAACACTTATGTTAGTAGTATGACACTTTACAAACACTTAATGTTTTAGTGACATTTTTTACACTTATGTTAGTAGTATGACACTTTACAAACACTTAATGTCTTAGTGACATTTTTAACACTTATGTTAGTAGTATGACACTTTACAAACACTTAATGTCTTAGTGACATTTTTAACACTTGTTAGTAGTATGACACTTTACAAACACTTAATGTCTTAGTGACATTTTTAACACTTATGTTAGTAGTATGACACTTTACAAACACTTAATGTCTTAGTGACATTTTTTAACACTTATGTTAGTAGTATGACACTTTACAAACACTTAATGTTTTAGTGACATTTTTTACACTTATGTTAGTAGTATGACACTTTACAAACACTTAATGTCTTAGTGACATTTTTAACACTTATGTTAGTAGTATGACACTTTACAAACACTTAATGTCTTAGTGACATTTTTAACACTTATGTTAGTAGTATGACACTTTACAAACACTTAATGTCTTAGTGACATTTTTAACACTTATGTTAGTAGTATGACACTTTACAAACACTTAATGTCTTAGTGACATTTTCGGAGCATTTAACATAATACAGTATTTCACAAACAAGGAAAACTTAAGAGAAAAATTATACAAGAAGGTTCCTAAGTTGTTACTTTTCCAGAAAATTGACCATGGAATGACTTTAGGAACTGTTATACAAAACATCCAGTTTCTGTTAAACCAGAAATTTTGTCACCAGAGATGTGAACTACAATAAAATCAGTCAGGGCTACTGAAAAAAATGTTCAGTAAAAATTGAGTTTGAATTTATCAAAAAACTAACCTGTTCCAGAAGTACTTCCAGATAAACCATAACTATACACAGCATATGCTGATTTGCCAGCCTGGGCAGCTGCCATCTCTGCTGCAGCCACGGCTAAAGTACTGACTCCACGACCTCTTCCTCCGCGCCTGCCAGACCCTCGTGGCCTCCCCCGGCCACGACCTGATCCACGTTTTATCCCTGCAGGAGAAGGGGTTCTGAGAGTAGGATCCAATGATGGGTTAGATGTCTGACTTTCTAAGAGTCCTATAGGTTTAAGGAAAAAAAACAGTTTTGTTGTGGTTATCTCAACAGCTACGTGAATGTCAAGCGAGGAGTAAGCAAGCAATTTAGTTCTCACTCTACTTACCAGTCTAAGAGGTTATGAAGCTATTTAGTTCCCACTCTACTCACCAGTCTAAGAGGTTATCAAGCTATTTAGTTCCCACTCTACTCACCAGTCTAAGAGGTTACCAAGCTACTTTGTTACCACTCTACTCACCAGTCTAAGAGGTTACCAAGCTACTTTGTTACCACTCTACTCACCAGTCTAAGAGGTTATCAAGCTACTTAGTTCCCACTCTACTCACCAGTCTAAGAGGTTATCAAGCTACTTAGTTCCCACTCTACTCACCAATCTAAGAGGTTATCAAGCTACTTTGTTCCCACTCTACTCACCAGTTTAAGAAGTTATCAAGCTACTTAGTTCCCACTCTACTCACCAGTCTAAGAAGTAACCAAGCTACTTAGTTCCCACTCTACTCACCAGTCTAAGAGGTTACAAGCTACTTAGTTCCCACTCTACTCACCAGTCTAAGAGGTTATCAAGCTACTAAGTTCCCACTCTACTCACCAGTCTCAGAGGTTACCAAGCTACTTTGTTCCCACTGTTCTCACCAGTCTAAGAGGTTACCAAGCTACTTTGTTACCACTCTACTCACCAGTCTAAGAGGTTACCAAGCTACTTTGTTACCACTCTACTCACCAGTCTAAAAGGTTACCAAACTACTTTGTTCCCACTCTACTCACCAGTCTAAGAGGTTACCAAGCTACTTTGTTACCACTCTACTCACCAGTCTAAGAGGTTACCAAGCTACTTTGTTACCACTCTACTCACCAGTCTAAAAGGTTACCAAGCTACTTTGTTCCCATTCTACTCACCAGTCTAAGAGGTTATCAAGCTACTTTGTTCCCACTCTACTCACCAGTCTACTTAGTTCCCACTCTACTCACCAGTCTACTTAGTTCCCACTCTACTCACCAGTCTACTTAGTTCCCACTCTACTCACCAGTCTACTTAGTTCCCACACTACTCACCAGTTTACTTAGTTCCCACTCTACTCACCAGTCTGAGAGGTTACCAAGCTACTTTGTTCCCACTCTACTCACCAGTCTAAGAGGTTACCAAGCTACTTAGTTCCCACTCTACTCACCAGTCTACTTAGTTCCCACTCTACTCACCAGTCTAAGAAGTTACCAAGCTACTTAGTTCCCACTCTACCCACCAGTCTAAGAGGTTATCAAGCTATTTAGTTCCCACTCTACTCACCAGTCTAAAAGGTTACCAAGCTACTTTGTTCCCACTCTACTCACCAGTCTAAGAGGT
This sequence comes from Tachypleus tridentatus, assembly GCF_004210375.1. Lineage (NCBI taxonomy): Eukaryota > Metazoa > Arthropoda > Merostomata > Xiphosura > Limulidae > Tachypleus > Tachypleus tridentatus. Next base: position 157,423,126 of record NC_134833.1, on the reverse strand, counting down.
TACCAGTCTACTTAGTTCCCACTCTACTCACCAGTCTAAGAGGTTACCAAGCTACTTTGTTCCCACTCTACTCACCAGTCTAAGAGGTTACCAAGCTACTTTGTTACCACTCTACTCACCAGTCTAAGAGGTTACCAAGCTACTTTGTTACCACTCTACTCACCAGTCTAAAAGGTTACCAAGCTACTTTGTTCCCACTCTACTCACCAGTCTAAGAGGTTACCAAGCTACTTTGTTTCCACTCTACTCACCAGTCTAAAAGGTTACCAAGCTACTTTGTTCCCACTCTACTCACCAGTCTAAGAAGTTACCAAGCTACTTAGTTCCCACTCTACTCACCAGTCTAAGAGGTTATCAAGCTACTTAGTTCCCACTCTACTCACCAGTCTAAGAGGTTATCAAGCTACTTAGTTCCCACTCTACTCACCAGTCTAAGAGGTTATCAAGCTACTTTGTTCCCACTCTACTCACCAGTCTAAGAGGTTATCAAGCTACTTAGTTCCCACTCTACTCACCAGTCTAAGAGGTTATCAAGCTACTTTGTTCCCACTCTACTCACCAGTCTACTTAGTTCCCACTCTACTCACCAGTCTACTTAGTTCCCACACTACTCACCAGTCTACTTAGTTCCCACTCTACTCACCAGTCTCAGAGGTTACCAAGCTACTTTGTTCCCACTGTACTCACCAGTCTAAGAGGTTACCAAGCTACTTTGTTACCACTCTACTCACCAGTCTAAGAGGTTACCAAGCTACTTTGTTACCACTCTACTCACCAGTCTAAAAGTTTACCAAGCTACTTTGTTCCCACTCTACTCACCAGTCTAAGAGGTTACCAAGCTACTTTGTTACCACTCTCCTCACCAGTCTAAAAGGTTACCAAGCTACTTTGTTCCCACTCTACTCACCAGTCTAAGAAGTTACCAAGCTACTTAGTTCCCACTCTACCCACCAGTCTAAGAGGTTATCAAGCTACTTTGTTCCCACTCTACTCTCCAGTATAAGAGGTTACCAAGCTACTTTGTTACCACTCTACTCACCAGTCTAAAGGTTACCAAGCTACTTTGTTACCACTCTACTCACCAGTCTAAAGGTTACCAAGCTACTTTGTTCCCACTCTACTCACCAGTCTAAAAGGTTACCAAGCTACTTTGTTCCCACTCTACTCACCAGTCTAAGAGGTTACCAAGCTACTTTGTTCCCACTCTACTCACCAGTCTAAAAGGTTACCAAGCTACTTTGTTCCCACTCTACTCACCAGTCTAAGAAGTTACCAAGCTACTTAGTTCCCACTCTACTCACCAGTCTAAGAGGTTACAAGCTACTTAGTTCCCACTCTACTCACCAGTCTAAGAGGTTATCAAGCTACTTTGTTCCCACTGTACTCACCAGTCTAAGAGGTTACCAAGCTACTTTGTTACCACTCTACTCACTAGTCTAAGAGGTTACCAAGCTACTTTGTTACCACTCTACTCACCAGTCTAAGAGGTTACCAAGCTACTTTGTTCCCACTCTACTCACCAGTCTAAGAGGTTACCAAGCTACTTTGTTACCACTCTCCTCACCAGTCTAAGGTTACCAAGCTACTTTGTTCCCACTCTACTCACCAGTCTAAGAAGTTACCAAGCTACTTTGTTACCACTCTACTCACCAGTCTAAAAGGTTACCAAGCTACTTTGTTACCACTCTACTCACCAGTCTAAAAGGTTACCAAGCTACTTTGTTCCCACTCTACTCACCAGTCTAAAAGGTTACCAAGCTACTTTGTTCCCACTCTACTCACCAGTCTAAGAGGTTACCAAGCTACTTTGTTACCACTCTACTCACCAGTCTAAGAAGTTACCAAGCTACTTAGTTCCCACTCTACTCACCATTCTAAGAGGTTACAAGCTACTTAGTTCCCACTCTACTCACCAGTCTAAGAGGTTATCAAGCTACTTAGTTCCCACTCTACTCACCAGTCTACTTAGTTCCCACACTACTCACCAGTCTACTTAGTTCCCACTCTACTCACCAGTCTAAGAGGTTACCAAGCTACTTTGTTCTCACTGTTCTCACCAGTCTAAGAGGTTACCAAGCTACTTTGTTACCACTCTACTCACCAGTCTAAGAGGTTACCAAGCTACTTTGTTACCACTCTACTCACCAGTCTAAAAGGTTACCAAGCTACTTTGTTACCACTCTCCTCACCAGTCTAAAAGGTTACCAAGCTACTTTATTCCCACTCTACTCACCAGTCTAAGAAGTTACCAAGCTACTTAGTTCCCACTCTACCCACCAGTCTAAGAGGTTATCAAGCTACTTTGTTCCCACTCTACTCACCAGTCTAAGAGGTTACCAAGCTACTTTGTTCCCACTGTACTCACCAGTCTAAGAGGTTACCAAGCTACTTTGTTACCACTCTACTCACCAGTCTAAGAGGTTACCAAGCTACTTTGTTACCACTCTACTCACCAGTCTAAAAGTTTACCAAGCTACTTTGTTCCCACTCTACTCACCAGTCTAAGAGGTTACCAAGCTACTTTGTTACCACTCTCCTCACCAGTCTAAGGTTACCAAGCTACTTTGTTCCCACTCTACTCACCAGTCTAAGAAGTTACCAAGCTACTTAGTTCCCACTCTACCCACCAGTCTAAGAGGTTATCAAGCTACTTTGTTCCCACTCTACTCTCCAGTATAAGAGGTTACCAAGCTACTTTGTTACCACTCTACTCACCAGTCTAAAAGGTTACCAAGCTACTTTGTTACCACTCTACTCACCAGTCTAAAAGGTTACCAAGCTACTTTGTTCCCACTCTACTCACCAGTCTAAAAGGTTACCAAGCTACTTTGTTCCCACTCTACTCACCAGTCTAAGAGGTTACCAAGCTACTTTGTTCCCACTCTACTCACCAGTCTAAAAGGTTACCAAGCTACTTTGTTCCCACTCTACTCACCAGTCTAAGAAGTTACCAAGCTACTTAGTTCCCACTCTACTCACCAGTCTAAGAGGTTACAAGCTACTTAGTTCCCACTCTACTCACCAGTCTAAGAGGTTATCAAGCTACTTTGTTCCCACTGTACTCACCAGTCTAAGAGGTTACCAAGCTACTTTGTTACCACTCTACTCACTAGTCTAAGAGGTTACCAAGCTACTTTGTTACCACTCTACTCACCAGTCTAAGAGGTTACCAAGCTACTTTGTTCCCACTCTACTCACCAGTCTAAGAGGTTACCAAGCTACTTTGTTACCACTCTCCTCACCAGTCTAAAAGGTTACCAAGCTACTTTGTTCCCACTCTACTCACCAGTCTAAGAAGTTACCAAGCTACTTTGTTACCACTCTACTCACCAGTCTAAAAGGTTACCAAGCTACTTTGTTACCACTCTACTCACCAGTCTAAAAGGTTACCAAGCTACTTTGTTCCCACTCTACTCACCAGTCTAAAGGTTACCAAGCTACTTTGTTCCCACTCTACTCACCAGTCTAAGAGGTTACCAAGCTACTTTGTTACCACTCTACTCACCAGTCTAAGAAGTTACCAAGCTACTTAGTTCCCACTCTACTCACCATTCTAAGAGGTTACAAGCTACTTAGTTCCCACTCTACTCACCAGTCTAAGAGGTTATCAAGCTACTTAGTTCCCACTCTACTCACCAGTCTACTTAGTTCCCACACTACTCACCAGTCTACTTAGTTCCCACTCTACTCACCAGTCTAAGAGGTTACCAAGCTACTTTGTTCTCACTGTTCTCACCAGTCTAAGAGGTTACCAAGCTACTTTGTTACCACTCTACTCACCAGTCTAAGAGGTTACCAAGCTACTTTGTTACCACTCTACTCACCAGTCTAAAAGGTTACCAAGCTACTTTGTTACCACTCTCCTCACCAGTCTAAAAGGTTACCAAGCTACTTTATTCCCACTCTACTCACCAGTCTAAGAAGTTACCAAGCTACTTAGTTCCCACTCTACCCACCAGTCTAAGAGGTTATCAAGCTACTTTGTTCCCACTCTACTCACCAGTCTAAGAGGTTACCAAGCTACTTTGTTCCCACTCTACTCACCAGTCTAAGAGGTTACCAAGCTACTTTGTTCCCACTCTACTCACCAGTCTAAGAGGTTACCAAGCTACTTTGTTACCACTCTACTCACCAGTCTAAAAGGTTACCAAGCTACTTTGTTCCCACTCTACTCACCAGTCAAAGAGGTTACCAAGCTACTTTGTTACCACTCTACTCACCAGTCTAAGAGGTTATCAAGCTACTTAGTTCCCACTCTACTCACCAGTCTAAGAGGTTACAAGCTACTTAGTTCCCACTCTACTCACCAGTCTAAGAGGTTATCAAGCTACTTTGTTCCCACTGTACTCACCAGTCTAAGAGGTTACCAAGCTACTTTGTTACCACTCTACTCACTAGTCTAAGAGGTTACCAAGCTACTTTGTTACCACTCTACTCACCAGTCTAAGAGGTTACCAAGCTACTTTGTTCCCACTCTACTCACCAGTCTAAGAGGTTACCAAGCTACTTTGTTACCACTCTCCTCACCAGTCTAAAAGGTTACCAAGCTACTTTGTTCCCACTCTACTCACCAGTCTAAGAAGTTACCAAGCTACTTTGTTACCACTCTACTCACCAGTCTAAAAGGTTACCAAGCTACTTTGTTACCACTCTACTCACCAGTCTAAAAGGTTACCAAGCTACTTTGTTCCCACTCTACTCACCAGTCTAAAAGGTTACCAAGCTACTTTGTTCCCACTCTACTCACCAGTCTAAGAGGTTACCAAGCTACTTTGTTACCACTCTACTCACCAGTCTAAGAAGTTACCAAGCTACTTAGTTCCCACTCTACTCACCATTCTAAGAGGTTACAAGCTACTTAGTTCCCACTCTACTCACCAGTCTAAGAGGTTATCAAGCTACTTAGTTCCCACTCTACTCACCAGTCTACTTAGTTCCCACACTACTCACCAGTCTACTTAGTTCCCACTCTACTCACCAGTCTAAGAGGTTACCAAGCTACTTTGTTCTCACTGTTCTCACCAGTCTAAGAGGTTACCAAGCTACTTTGTTACCACTCTACTCACCAGTCTAAGAGGTTACCAAGCTACTTTGTTACCACTCTACTCACCAGTCTAAAAGGTTACCAAGCTACTTTGTTACCACTCTCCTCACCAGTCTAAAAGGTTACCAAGCTACTTTATTCCCACTCTACTCACCAGTCTAAGAAGTTACCAAGCTACTTAGTTCCCACTCTACCCACCAGTCTAAGAGGTTATCAAGCTACTTTGTTCCCACTCTACTCACCAGTCTAAGAGGTTACCAAGCTACTTTGTTCCCACTCTACTCACCAGTCTAAGAGGTTACCAAGCTACTTTGTTCCCACTCTACTCACCAGTCTAAGAGGTTACCAAGCTACTTTGTTACCACTCTACTCACCAGTCTAAAAGGTTACCAAGCTACTTTGTTCCCACTCTACTCACCAGTCAAAGAGGTTACCAAGCTACTTTGTTACCACTCTACTCACCAGTCTAAGAGGTTATCAAGCTACTTAGTTCCCACTCTACTCACCAGTCTAAAAGGTTATCAAGCTACTTAGTTCCCACTCTACTCACCAGTCTAAGAGGTTATCAAGCTACTTTGTTCCCACTCTACTCACCAGTCTACTTAGTTCCCACTCTACTCACCAGTCTACTTAGTTCCCACACTACTCACCAGTCTACTTAGTTCCCACTCTACTCACCAGTCTCAGAGGTTACCAAGCTACTTTGTTCCCACTCTACTCACCAGTCTAAGAGGTTACCAAGCTACTTAGTTCCCACTCTACTCACCAGTCTACTTAGTTCCCACTCTACTCACCAGTCTCAGAGGTTACCAATCTACTTTGTTCCCACTCTACTCACCAGTTTAAGAAGTTATCAAGCTACTTAGTTCCCACTCTACCCACCAGTCTAAGAGGTTGTCAAGCTACTTAGTTCCCACTCTACCCACCAGTCTAAGAGGTTGTCAAGCTACTTAGTTTCCACTCTACCCACCAGTCTCAGAGGTTACCAATCTACTTTGTTCCCACTCTACTCACCAGTCTAAGAGGTTATCAAGCTACTTTGTTCCCACTCTACTCCTCAAACTGATATCACTGTTAATTGTACACAAGAGGTGGGAATTTGCCTTGACAAAGGCTAGGAAGATCAAAAATCAATGCTTGATGAAAAATAATGATTCATTCAGCAGATACTAATAAACTGATTTGTTTCAAGCTGATGTAGTTTTGTAACTTATGAGGCATACATATATAAATCTAAAAATATAATTCATCATACATTAAGTTAAACAGTATTTCCAGGTGCTGATCAATGTTTGGCATTGTAAATACATTTTAACATGTACAACATGTGATTAATGTCAAATGCACGGCAGTAAAAATAATTAGTATGTTGAAGCACACAAAGAAACCCTTACTGATGAATTAACAAATAGGTTACTTATCACAGACGAAAGAAATACACTCATAACAAAGAAACCTGGAACAATAAAATGGAAAAATAATTACCTGAAATTGAAGTAACTTTTGTTGGTGGTGGTACAGAAGGGCTTCCATCATCCACCACTAGAGGACCTTCACTACTGGTGTCATCATGAGCCATTGCCAAACTGTTCACAGATAGCTGAAAATACAAGTGAAATAACGTTTTAAATAAAAATTACTGAAAGTTTTAGTTACACTTAGAAATGACATTTAAAACATATATTACACAAGTTTTCTCTTTGTTACTGAACATAAAGCTACGAAACTAGATAAAAAGATATAGGAAGACAATCTACACATGCAGTTCAGGTGCAAGATAACTTGGAGTCTTTCACAACAAATCATACTTTTCATTTGGGTAACTTTATTTATCTACTAGTCCTCTAAATTTCTTCTCTGTCCATCTCAACTTCACTTATCACAAAAACTCTACCTAAACCATCCACTTGTTAAGAGACAGCTTCTATTAACAATACTTTAATCAAGCTTGCATGCTCAGTGATGACGAGAAACCCACCTGACGATGACCGAAGAAGGTCGAAACGTTGTTCGCTCTTCTATGTAAAAATGTTTTCTCAGCCCAAACGAGCCGTTTTTGCATATAAGCTTGCATGCTGTTTAATTAACTCACCATTCTCGCTAAGTCACAGAAAGATTTGAACATTATCCCAAAGATAAAGGAACCTTTTCTAACCCAATAAGGATTGTAAAACAGCAGAAGCCTGGTATCAGTAAATATACCAGAAACAGACAAAAGAACTGTTTACCACTCATGGAATCTAAGTCTTAATATTTGAAACTACTTGAAACAAGACCTCTGAATACGTTCAAGTTTCATGTTCTATACTCAACAATCAAGCTTAAAAACATTAAAAGAAACAAGTTCTGAAAATCAACAAACTGTGCAAGATGTATCTAAGCCTACCACTATAGTACAATAATTTGAGTGACTCTTAACTGATACTGATAAGAAAAACTTAAAATGGGTTTGAACTTCATCATCCCAACCACCAAAGTAATGACACTTATTCTAGAATCTATGGCCTAACAATTCTCAAAATCTTTGGCAGAATAATTTAAACACCAAATTTTTTACCACCCTCAAAAATTCTAGGAAGTCATACTCTAACACTACAAAACAAAAACACAATGCCTTGAATCATCTACAATATGACAATATTAAAACTCTAGATGCAGATAATGGAAAAAGTACAGCAATCTTAAAGATAGATGATTATGACACCAATATCAGTTATTAAACAGCCACCAGTCCAAACAGCTCAACAAAGAACCCACACATAAGACAGAGACTCGTGAACAATGCTAAACAAACTCAAAAACCGAAGCATTATTAATGTAAACACTATCAAAGACATAAGAATCACCAGAGAGTGTTCTCTATACAATTAGAAACTGCTCAAGAGCCATGTCCCAAAGACATTTCTCAGACCCACTGTAAGTGCCATAAACTCACTAGACCTTTCTCAGACCCACTGTAAGTGCCAAACTCACCAAAGACATCTCTCAGACCCACTGTAAGTGCCATATACTCACCAAAGACATTTCTCAGACCCACTGTAAGTGCCATATACTCACCAAAGACATTTCTCAGACCCACTGTAAGTGCCATAAACTCACCAACGACATCTCTCAGACCCACTGTAAGTGCCATATACTCACCAGACATTTCTCAGACCCACTGTAAGTGCCATAAACTCACCATAGACATTTCTCAGACCCACTGTAAGTGCCATAAACTCACCAGACATTTCTCAGACCCACTGTAAGTGCCATAAACTCACCAGACATTTCTCAGACTCACTGTAAGTGCCATAAACTCAAAGACATTTCTCAGACCCACTGTAAGTGCCATAAACTCACCAAAGACATTTCTCAGACCCACTGTAAGTGCCATAAACTCACCAAAGACATTTCTCAGACCCACTGTAAGTGCCATAAACTCACCAAAGACATTTCTCAGACCCACTGTAAGTGCCATAAACTCACCTTGCTTCACTAACTGTTTTTTGGTATACCTATCCGAAAACCACTGTTGGGTAATATAAAACATCATTCAGAATGTCCTCGTCAGTTTTGTTATCACTGACGTTTCTTCCACAGATACCTTCCACATCAAAAAACTGTTGAATTATTAATAATTCTCTTACATACAAAACTAACATGAAGAGAAAAACTATTACGGAACTGACATACTTTCAGTACAATTTCAATTATTTCTTTGAACAAACAAACAGTTTTGCTGTGGGATTACCACTCTCTCAAGTTTAAAGTGTTTTCAGAAAATATTTTCAACAAACAGTCCTCTTCTCTACAGATTTGCTCTCTGGCCTCACAGTCATGAAAACTTACTAGCCTTCTGACTGTCCCTTAATTGTATAGACAATGGAATCCACTTCACCACTGAAACAAACATCCAGACGTTCCGTGGTATTTTAATCAGCATATTAAATAACAGGTTCACTAAATCACATACAGGACACCAATTCATAATGGTCGATATTTACATTTCCAGCCTTACCATTTAAATGTAGCATTATTAAGTACTTGAACAACAGTGATATAAATACCTTCACCCAAATCAAAATGACACATCACACAGTGTTTTAAACAGAATGGGCACATCTCTAGCTTCATCATCAACAGCTCAATGAATATATAATACAAAACTTTCCACACATGTAGAAAACCTCAGTGAGAAAAACCAAACATGTAGCCAAAAGCTCAAAATTGATGTCCACTGAAAAAACTTTCATAACGCACACATATTTAGGTCAAAAACAAATCTGACAATAACAAATGTGTCAGTTATGAAATTCCTTGTTACTGCACATTAGAGGACCTGGAAAACATTTTTGTGCAACAATAAGAGGATATACAAACTGCACAAGACTGAATGAAACATAAAACTGTTATGGATATTCTAATAGGGCACAAAATAGAGTAGTGCAATTCTAGGTACACTTCCTCAGATAATTTCTAGAGAACAAGAAACAACAGGGAATCTTTCTACATGAACATGATGAAACCATAACTACACAGAGAATGAGACCTGTAAACCAACACTGTGCAACTACCACTAGCCACATCATCACTTGTTACACCAACCACATTATAAAAACCACCAGCCACTTACATCCATTTTGACTGTCTTAAATATTATCCAATTGAAAAAATCTCTATCGGCTGACCTGAAGTCAAGAGATGGAAATTTTTCAAAATGTCACGAGCCACTTTTGTTTCTTCAAGGCTCTGAACTACACAGTTGCATTCCCGTTTCATCTTTGTTCATACCAAATACTTTCATTGGTACAATTCATATATTACTATATCAGACACATTAGCATTTAGAACTATCTATTAACATAACCTGCAAATAAGCATGAGATAACTGCTTTTGACAGTACAGTGAACACAACTTACCTCACTATATGGACTTTGAGGAATTGAATCCACACTTAAGACAGAATCTCCATCTTGGTGGGTGGGTGTGGCAGGGTCAGAGGGTGCAGGGGTTGTTATATTTTCTTCCAGTTTTTTTCGTTTAGGCTTTGGACCTCTCTAAGAAAGCATAATATATTTTACTATGTTAGGATGGGCAATTCCTACCTACTTTTCAACATAAGGACAACAATAACAGGAAAATTCTGATAACATTGTTCTAACAGTTTTCTCACAGTAATAATTTCGTTTTGTCAAACTAAAGATATACTCAAGTCTCAGCATTACAAGAATAAAAATAGTTAAAACAAACTTACTTTAGCACCTTTGTATTTTCTTCTCTGACCACTGTCCACATTAGCTTCTTCCTGTTCTTTTCTCCTCTCCTCTTGTCGTTGTCGGACTGTGAGAAGACGAAAGTAAATCACCCCAATTCACATCTAATCTTTTAAAATGTCATACACTACCAATCTGAGGACTGTTTTAAATATATTAATCACCACACCACAAAATATTGCAGGTTTTTCAGCTATTTCTAGTTTATCCCATTATCAAAATTGCAAAATTAAAAATGAAGCAAAACTTAACAAATTGGCTGATCTATACTAGAAATGATGTTCCTATGAGGTTGGTCAAGGTTTCATGTAAAATCAGTTAACTTTGTTCTGAATTTCAGTCTCCTATACAACTTAAACTTGTAGTAGAACAGTCAACTGCTGCTTGTATCTACACTAGATTGTATTTAAAAATAAGGTGACAAATATAAACACTAATTATAATTGATAAATGTAAAAGTTTAATATTTAAGAAAAACAATAGGCTCTGTATACTAAATAATATTTATTATTACAGAGCTAAATAACTGTCATTTTAATGGTTTATTCTAAAAATCCAATGTGATTAAGAAAACAGAGATCCATATTTGAAGGATTCTCTGTTGTTTATTATTAATAACAAAAATACTTGTGAAAACTCTGAAGAATTTGTCAAGTATCAACTTTCTTCAGACAACTGTAAGTATATAAAGTGTCATTTTTAATAAGCAGAAATAACTATTCCTAGAAACCAGTAATCTGTAGCAACTTCTTATCTCCCCAATCTGGAGAAAGCAGAGATGCTATTTTTTTATGCTAAATAAACCTTCAAACAATTTCTACAACTCCTGTACATTTAGTATTTTCACACACACTATGATTTTCAAGTAACAGTTACATAATAAATGAATTCTAAAACTGAATACAGTCCAGTATTTAAAACACAGAAGTACTATCCCTTACTGTGACCATAACAAAACACAATACCAAAATTTCATCTAAAACTGAATACAGTCCAGTATTTAAAACACAGAAGTACTATCCCTTACTGTGACCGTAACAAAACAATACCAAAATTTCATCTAAAACTGAATACAGTCCAATATTTAAAACACAGAAGTACTATCCCTTACTGTGACCGTAACAAAACACAATACCAAAATTTCATCTAAAACTGAATACAGTCCAGTATTTAAAACACAGAAGTACTATCCCTTACTGTGACCGTAACAAAACACAATACCAAAATTTCATCTAAAACTGAATACAGTCCAATATTTAAAACACAGAAGTACTATCCTTACTGTGACCGTAACAAAACACAATACCAAAATTTCATCTAAAACTGAATACAGTCCAATATTTAAAACACAGAAGTACTATCCCTTACTGTGACCGTAACAAAACACAATACCAAAATTTCATCTAAAACTGAATACAGTCCAATATTTAAAACACAGAAGTACTATCCCTTACTGTGACCGTAACAAAACACAATACCAAAATTTCATCTAAAACTGAATACAGTCCAGTATTTAAAACACAGAAGTACTATCCCTTACTGTGACCGTAACAAAACAATACCAAAATTTCATCTAAAACTGAATACAGTCCAATATTTAAAACACAGAAGTACTATCCCTTACTGTGACCGTAACAAAACACAATACCAAAATTTCATCTAAAACTGAATACAGTCCAGTATTTAAAACACAGAAGTACTATCCCTTACTGTGACCGTAACAAAACACAATACCAAAGTTTTAGTTAGATGTTAAAAGACAAAAATACTAACACTTTTTTTCTAGTTCTTCATCATCCAACAAGAGTGACACCACTTCTTTTGGTTTCAGAGTATCAGGTTTAAAGTTACCACCACTGATAACCATCCTCTGGATCTAGAAACAAAATACAGTACAATGATACAAGCTGTTTAAACTTACCTCTTCTTGTCTACAAGACAATACTATACACACTTGCTAATCAGTGATATAAGATAAATATTCTATTAACTAAAGTGTCATTAATTTTTAACTTACTTTGTCCTGTCATCATATGCATCAACCTAAATTTTAAAATATAGTCTCATCTTCTAGAAGAGTAAGTTATGCCTTAAGTACAACTGTAACTATAACAACTTTAGCAAAAACTGAACATTTTTATATACATTTAAAATTTATGACAAGAATTTCTTGTTTTATTACAGTTTAATTCAAATACTGTCTTAAATAAACAGTGTTATACAGAAGTGACCTTTTTTCCTTAAAGTCCACTGTTCTCAAAAATTCAACTTACTTCTGACTTCTCTCTGGCCCTCTGAAGGATCCTTTCTTCAATTGACCCCTTACACACCAATCTATATACTGTGACCTGTTTTGTCTGACCCAGTCGGTGAGCTCTGTCCATTGCCTGTTGATCAACTGTAGGATTCCAGTCACTGTCATAAAAAATAACCTGTAAAAAGACACCACATGACTATACTGTATAATACCCTACAGAAAAACACCACGACTATATTGTATTATAACCTTCCAAAAGACCAAATATATAATGATCATATAATGTAACTATGAGAAAAGTTAATGAAGAACCAACATAGACTTTAGTGTGTGTGTGTGTGTGTGTAAAACATTTCTAGAGACAATTCAAAGAAATATAACTCGCATTTAGAAACTAGAAAACTTTTACTTCTATTTGAAGCTTACTGTGTGAAGGGTTTGATTTTGCTATTCTTTAAAGGAATAATAGACAAGCAGCATATAATGTTAAAACCAATTTTATTTGTTAAACATATGATTTGATAACTGCCCACTGAGGCAATCTTTTGAATATTGAAAACACTTTCATTTTTATAACACACCACCTTTTGTTTTAAATGTCCACCTACCGTGTCTGCTGCTGTCAAGTTGATACCCAATCCTCCAGCCCTGGTACTCAACAGAAACACAAAGATATCTGACCTGTTAAAAAAAAAATCCAAAACTGAATCTTAGTTTAACTATATAAAAATCAGGGAAATAGTTTCCTTGCATTTTAAACTCAATATCAGTTTTTGTTTTAAACAGATTTCACAATAAACTGAATTGGAAATGTATCTCAGAACAGCTGGTATGGGTATTAACACTTACTGATAAGAAGAAAACAACATTTTGACCTTCCTAGGTCATCTTCAGGTTAAGAAAAAGATGAAGATGACCTAGGAAGGTCAAAACGTTGTTCTCCCCTTATCAGCAAAAGTCTTAATACCCATACCAGCCGTTCTGAGATATAATTTTATTTCAAGTGGGTTTCTCCTCATCAAGAAACTGAATTAGACTCCAATAACCATATTTAAATTTTAACTCTTTGTATATTCTCATTTTAGGAAAGATAAAGTGTGACCATGCCAGTACTTCACCTTGTCTGAAATCCAGCAACCATGTCTCTACGATCAGATATTTTGGATGAACCATCTAACCTCATGTATGTGTGTTTCCTGTGCCACATGTATTCCTGGAGTAAAAAAAAGTGTTTTGAAAGCTTACAAAAACAATACATCAGCTTATACTTCTAGAATATCTATCTAGCATATCACTTAGGAATATATAACAGTATACTAATCAGCTTTCAACAATAGTCCAGATATAAACAAATAAAACCTACTTCCAGGTGACTAGTCATGTGTCATATTGGAGTAGGTAAATATTCATCAACTTTCAACAACAGTCCAAATATACACAAAACACACCTCTAAAAGGTCAATCATGCGAGTCATCTGAGAGTAGATGAGCACTCTGTGGCCCTCAGCTTTTAGCCTCATTAGGAGATCATCTAGGACATCCAGTTTCCCAGAATCAGTAACCAAGGTTTCTTTATCTGTTATAAACAAACATTCTGGTTAACACACTAAATGTCTTGACTCACATAATCAGATAAAAAAAGGGTCTTTTCTATTAACCTAAATATTTTTTAGTAATTCGAAAATCAAGTTTATATGAGAAAATAATACAATGATTTTTGAATATTACAAAATCTCCACAGATATCTCTACTATTGTAGTTTTGTTTGACATTCTGATATCTTTATGTCAATAAACATCAATACGAGAGAGTCTGATTTCTAGGTCCTTTTGTAAATTCAAACTGTTCATTATAATGAACAAACCTAAAGAGAAAGAATTCTTGAGAACAGACTAATGATCAACTGCTGAAATGATGAACAGCAAATCCTAACAAACTATCAACTTGATTTGTAGCAGTAACTGGTTTCAATTATTGTAATTACAATCAAGAAAATGCGAGGTCTTAAAGTGTTGTTACAAACACTGATACATTTCATTGTTATCTCTCATGTTTACTTTATCAGATTTCTACTCCTAACAGCTAGCTTCACAACAGCTCAAGTTGGACTTTTGATGCAGAACACACGTTTACAATGAAAACCAACAAGTACAAGTGCTACTTGTTAGCTTAAGTCAGGCATGTCAAAATAATGAGTATTTCTGGCAAGACCTTGTCCTGTTTCAGATTTCATAGTTAACACAGTTTACTGTGTCATGACTTATGAAATTAAACTTCTTTTTTTTTTTTTTTTAAACAGATCCAAGATATGATATAGAAGCAACTTCCGTACAACATTAACTTAGTACTACTGGTGAACCATGATCTAAAACTTATCTCCTTGAATATGAACATTTTTCTTATCAGATATAGTCCATTATAAAACATTAATTATACTATCTATTCTTCTATTCAACAGTTATTCTAAATTTTAACCACACATTAAAATTTCCACATAGAAATATGTCTCACACAGTTATATTTACAGGCATGAAATGGTATAAGCAATTCATTGGCTAAAGAGCAGGCCACAATATGTGCCAATTCTGACCTGGTATGAGAATATGAGACCAGCCATCCATAGGCTGAATGGAAAAGAGTCCACCTGGTGGTAAAGGATTGAACTGATTTGCTGCCTGACGTACCAACACTGATGTAGCATCAGGATCACCATACATGATCCACCGAAAAGCTCTCGGGCTTCCACATTTCTCACTATACTTTTGCCACCAGATAGCACTGGGGTCACAGCAGTAGACTCTTAAAGGTTCAGAAACAACCTGTTAAACAACAATTTCATTTTTTTATTTCCTAAAACTGAACATAAAACAGCTGAAGTGACTATGAATAATTGTAGCTCATGTAAGAACGTAGCAAGCTTGTTTTTTAGCAAATTTAACTCTATAGTGACCAGTGTATATCTACTAAATGGTGAGTGAAGACCCACATATCAAATACCAAAATGTGAATAAAAATAGTTCTATATCAAGAACAGTTTACTCAAAAACATTTTATCATTATAAAACATTTAGTTAATGTATTTTGCAAGGTTAAGTTGAAACAGTATCCAAACATTAACTTGTACACACTTCCTAGGAGTCTCATCTGGAAACAAAAGCATTTATTGTTGTTGTTTTAGGTTGTTTTTTTTTTTTCTCCTATCTCAAAGCATAATCTCTGTCTGTTAGCAAATTATTATCCCTGGAAAAATGTCTCGTTTTCTTCACAAAACTTTCCTTTTTTGTCAGTAACTTTATTACAACATCCCTCTGTTGAAAAACTCTGAAGATGTTACAGTATACTGTTTGACTTTTAAAATACCTAGAGCTTATGGTTAAGAATGACTGTATGGAAAACAGTCTCAATATCTCATGTATATAAATTAAACTGATTTACAGACATGTTGGTCACCTTGAGGATGAGCTTAAGGATCCACAAATTTGCAACGTTTGTTGTTAAAGGAAATATTTCAGTTTCTTTCAATTTCTTATAATGTTAGTATTGAGTTATATCTGTTTAAAAGATATGTGAATGTTGTTCCATGACAAGACATTAAGTACATTTAGAAATGCTAAATAAATACAGTAATCAACAGCACACTCTCTATATGAATCATTTTCCTTGTTCAACATGTCAAGTTTATTTTATTCAAACAACACACAAATTACAAACCCATTATTTATTGAAAACTATTTTTCAGGTATAATCTCAAAAAAGAATAATGTTTTACAGAATCTCAGTTCAACTCCTGACAACAGTAACAACAATGACATACTTAAAAATGAGGTCATTGCTCACAAATTAATGTTACTTTTTGTATTATTTATAACTACAAGTGGTCAATGCTTCAACTGCCAGAACAAACTACCATCATAAAAATATTAATCAATATTAAACAAGTGAAACTGGCTGGATAAAGGAAACAATAGCATCCTATTAACAATAAGAAACTAATATGCAAGAACCATTTTTAACATTTTGTTCAAAACTGATTTTGGAAGTTTCATGGAACTACTACATGAATTTAAATATTTTAAGTAAAACTAAATATTGCTATGAAAGTTTTGTTATAAGTTTCATGTAATTTACTTGAGTACTTCACTGTAAGAACAAAAACAACCATTCACTCCAGAATGTTAACACAACAGATAACTTATTAACCCTAATTTTATAGAATTTGGCCAGTGACAGTTATTTAGAAGATTAAAACATCATCTGCACATGACAAGTGAAATGATACTGAATGTACCTTAGAACAAGTCTGGGTGAGAAAAATAGGTAGTTCAGTAGTTTGACATTCCAATCGCTGAGTTGGCCTCCATCTATGAACTACTTCAGTAAAGTTGTGTGGAAGTTTCTGCAACGTTTCAAGGAAAAATTTATTTGAAACTAAATCAATACTAGAAAATACTATCCAAGTCAGAAAACAGAAGTAATTAACGAGTTAAGTTTGTTTGAAAACTAGTGTAACATTGAAATTTAATATTTTATCTATTTTATCAAAGTATTTAAAAACAAATACAACAAATTTATGGTTACCACCCATTACTGTGTAATTTGCAAAATACAGTACATTTACAGTCTTCTAATGGCTTTTAACAGTTGAATTTAAATTGATTTTTATATTAAACAAGGACTAGTTGAGATCCTTCATGTCAAGAACACAGATACACAACTAATGTACTGGAACATGGTTTCATGATTAGCCTAGTATATAAATGTTTCATTCTGCTACTAAAGCAAAAGTTGTAAATATATTAAAACAAAGATACAAAATACAATGTTACAGGGTTTCATATTTTTGGGTTAAGTTGTATTTTTTTCAACTTGTGTTTTCCTAACGTCAAAACTGATCTTATTTTGTTTAAAATTTAATAAAACTTACTTTTCTAGTAGAGATGGCCCACCTAACAATGTAGACGAGAAAGAGGATGTTACCTAGCAGCCTAACAATCACATTCAGTCAAATATTTGAATGTCTTTAACGACTACAGATGATAAAGAGAAGGAAACAAAAACATACCTTCAAAGATGGAGGTGACAGTGAAGGGCTACCAGAGACAGAAAGTGTCTGATTATGCTTAGCTATTAGCTTCTGAAGCCTTATCTGTCGATGTTGCGTAGTTTCAGGCATACAATGCAGTAAATGGGTGGTGAGGGTGTATACAGAACTACAGGGATCTGTGAAAACCAGGGGTGGTAAGGCACAAGGTTTGACAGTAGGCAGGGTTTGCACTAATAACAATCCATTGTGCTGAAGTGTCCTATAGAGAAACCAACAACACAAGACCCATGAGTAAGTTAGTCTGACAAATGAATATATCTTAATCTAAATGAGTTCCCTAAGAGTAATTCAGATAATAAAAATGGCACACTAAAGATGTTGAAATAATACACATGTACTTAAAAGTAATATTTAACCTAGAAAACATACAACATGCAATTGAAAAAAAACAAAAACATTTATCGAGTGAAATGTAAGACTCAATTCAGAAATTATCAATTGTTAAGGAAATAGCTGCATGATAGGCTATAAGATACAGTGACTACTACAGAAATAACTCATCATTTAATCACATTATAAACTATTGTGTGTTCAGTAAATTACAAAATTAGCATTTAAATTTAAATTACTAGTTGTTTTTTTTAACCTCAGGCACAATAAAAAATATAACCTCTCATACAAGGCTAATATATTCTATGATTCACCATACCCCCCTCTCTAATGGTCTGCAGTTTGCATTCTTACAATACTGTTGAACGTATAGTATTTATGGAGTTTAAATTATTTTAACTTGCCATTTAGTAACATACACTTATAAGTAATATTCTGTTATTAAAATAACTATCAAAACCCCATAAGTGTTCTTATAGAAAACTTCATCTACTATTGGGACTGGCAGTGTCCAGTGAAACATGAAATGAACATGCCAAAGAGAGATTAATCCCTTCCATAACTTGCAAGATATAACTCAGGTGCTCTTCATGTTTCAAAAAACAAGCTTATTCAGGTATAGCCACTTCTCATGGTATGGTGTTATCTGTCCAAATTTATTTGCATTTACTATGTGTCACAATAAGCTAGCTAAAATTGAATTAAAACAACTTGTCTGTTTTTGAGCTCACCTTAAAAACAGTCTGACAGAAGGGGGTTGTTAATCACACTGGGTGTGTGTTTTCTTATAGCAACGCCACACATGGCTATCTACTGAGCCCATCAAGGGGAATTGAACCCCTGATTTTAGTACTGTAAATCCGTAGACTTACCGCTGTACTAGCAGGGGGCTAATCATGTTGGCATTATAAGTACTGGTAGGAATGTAAAAGTGGGAAGCTGTAACCAGGCTTTATTTCTTACAATACTGTAAAATGTTATCAGATGAACGTATCTGACAATACCATACTTACATGTTATATACATATACCCCCAAACCTACAAAAACTCCAAATAATACTCTGGTACCTACTCTCTTTAGCATATAAGCAATATTCTATCACAGTTTTCTGCAGGTCTCAGCAACATTAAATTGGACTGGTAATACAACTAACAGTGCTACAGTTCTGTTCCACGTAGTTGTAATTGGACTGGTAATACAACTAACAGTGCTACAATTCTGTTCCACATAGTTGTTGACACCTAGGTTTTATTTCCTGTACTCTTGGTATAACATTTAAGAAGCAAATATGTTACATGAATTCAGATAAAGGAGTTATTCAAAGAAAGTTCACCATGTCCTGGCTGGTAATATAATATCAACAACACCTAGTGTATATTAATCATACAACATAACTTGTAAGTTTATGATGT
Source organism: Tachypleus tridentatus (assembly GCF_004210375.1). Taxonomy (NCBI): domain Eukaryota; kingdom Metazoa; phylum Arthropoda; class Merostomata; order Xiphosura; family Limulidae; genus Tachypleus; species Tachypleus tridentatus. Next base: position 157,403,722 of record NC_134833.1, on the reverse strand, counting down.
CCTAGCTGGTAATACAACA
>NC_134833.1:157370411-157403203 GCF_004210375.1 Tachypleus tridentatus | reverse complement strand
GGGATCCTATCTCCAAACTAACATTCTGTTTCACCCTTAATGCACTTAAAGAAATCCTCACAGTTAATTTTAAATTTTCAGCCAACCTTTTCACATACATCTTATTGATGTTTTAATTACATGTTTCCACCAACTTTTCTGATATTGTACATTCTTCTTAGTCTCTGTCATACCAGAATATGTAAATTTTAAAATTTGTGATAATTTTCTTTTACTTTCTCTTGGGGAGTCATCTGGTTGTTTACTTGTATCTATACTTTTCTTTCTGTAAGGAATAACTCAGCTGCACAACTTACATCATTGTTCCTTATCTTCACATATAGCAAAACATCAAATACAGCAATGATCAGTTGCACCAAGATGCCTCCCAATTTCTACCTTCTCAATCATTTCTATATTTGAAGTTAACAGTAAATATAAAATAGCATTGTTTCTGAAGGTTTATTGACTAATTGGTGAAGAGAGCTGTGCTGAACAATATTCAGAAACCTTGCTCTCTGATGGCTTTGTTTCTAGAAGGTTTTTGACTAATTGGTGAAGAGAGCCATGCTGAACAGTATTCAGAATCCTTGCTCTCATGGCTTTGTTTCTAGAAGGTTTTTGACTAATTGGTGAAGAGAGATATGCTGAACAATATTCAGAAACCTTGCTCTCTCATGGCTTTGTTTCTAGAAGGTTTTGACTAATTGGTGAAGAGAGCTATGCTGAACAATATTCAGAAACCTTGCTCTCTCATGGCTTTGTTTCTAGAAGGTTTTTTGACTAATTGGTGAAGAGAGCTATGCTGAACAATATTCAGAATCCTTGCTCTCTCATGGCTTTGTTTTTAGAAGGTTTCTTGACTAATTGGTGAAGAGAGATATGCTGAACAGTATTCAGAAACCTTGCTCTCTCTGGCTTTGTTTCTAGAAGGTTTTGACTAATTGGTGAAGAGAGATATGCTGAACAGTATTCAGAAACCTTGCTCTCTCATTTTGTTTCTAGAAGGTTTCTTGACTAATTGGTGAAGAGAGATATGCTGAACAGTATTCAGAAACCTTGCTTCTCTCATGGCTTTGTTCCTAGAAGGTTTCTTGACTAATTGGTGAAGAGAGCTATGCTGAACAGTATTCAGAAACCTTGCTCTCATGGCTTTGTTTCTGTGGGTTTCTTGACTAATTGGTGAAGAGAGATATGCTGAACAGTATTCAGAAACCTTGCTCTCTCATGGCTTTGTTTCTAGAAGGTTTCTTGACTAATTGGTGAAGAGAGATATGCTGAACAGTATTCAGAAACCTTGCTCTCATGGCTTTGTTTCTAGAAGGTTTCTTGACTAATTGGTGAAGAGAGATATGCTGAACAGTATTCAGAAACCTTGCTTTCTCATGGCTTTGTTTCTAGAAGGTTTTTTGACTAATTGGTGAAGAGAGATATGCTGAACAGTATTCAGAAACCTTGCTCTCATGGCTTTGTTTCTAGAAGGTTTCTTGACTAATTGGTGAAGAGAGATATGCTGAACAGTATTCAGAAACCTTGCTCTCTCATGGCTTTGTTTCTAGAAGGTTTCTTGACTAATTGGTGAAGAGAGATATGCTGAACAGTATTCAGAAACCTTGCTTTCTCATGGCTTTGTTCCTAGAAGGTTTCTTGACTAATTGGTGAAGAGAGCTATGCTGAACAGTATTCAGAAACCTTGCTTTCTCATGGCTTTGTTTCTAGAAGGTTTTTTGACTAATTGGTGAAGAGAGCCATGCTGAACAGTATTCAGAAACCTTGCTCTCTCATGGCTTTGTTTCTAGAAGGTTTCTTGACTAATTGGTGAAGAGAGATATGCTGAACAGTATTCAGAAACTTCGCTTTCTGATGACTTTGTTTCTAGAAGGTTTTTTGACTAATTGGTGAAGAGAGATATGCTGAACAGTATTCAGAAACCTTGCTCTCTCATGAGTTGATTCTAGCATTTCCCAATCTATATGCTTTAAATTCAAATCACCCATAATTATGAGTTCATTAACAGCTGAAATGTTAATCTCATTGTAAAGTTTCTCATGAACATCATCTGTAACAAATTCTCACTAAAGCCTTTTCTTTTTATATACTGTTAAAACTCAAATGGATTCAATCTCCTTGCTGTTATCTTTAATATTTTCAGCTTTTCCATAAATAGACACTCATACTCTCCTCTTATGTACTCTATCTTTAATAAACAGCTTATAACCCTGTACTTCAAAGAAACTTCTGTCATCAAAATCATCCATGTTTCAGATACTCTGGTTATATTGAAGCCCCTCATTCCTACCAATACTCTAAATCTTTTCTTTCTTCTTATATTCCTAGTATTACAATAGTAATTAAGCCTATCCTTATAACTACGTCTATGCTAAACTTTTCTCTGCTCTTATTGTTTTGCATTTAGTTTTCCTGACCCTCACCACTGTTTATGCCTAGTTTAAGAATTTCCTTACAGCTGAGTTAGCAGCTTTAAAAACCAATCCAGTCTCTAACCTATTTACATGTAAACCATCTATTACAAAATACTCCTTTCTTCCAATGACATGATTTCGTAAGTTCAACCAGCTCATCTGCTAATCTTACATACTAACTTTAGCCTAACATTTAACCATAGTGACCTACTATAACTTATCCCTTCAGTTAATTATGGGGATTAATCCTGATAAAACTAATTTATGGCCTTTTTCTTTACCTATTTAGTAGCTCTTCTGACATATCATTCCTTAAATCATTAGCTTGTTTTTGAATTTCGCACAAAGCTACACGAGGGATATCTGCACTAGCCGTCCCTAATTTAGCAATGTAACACTAGAAGGAAGGCAGCTAGTCATCATCACCCTCCACCAACTCTTGGGCTGCTCTTTTACCAACAAATAGTGGGATTGACTATAATATTATAACGCTCCCACGGCTGATAGGGTGAGCATGTTTGGTGTGACGAGGATTCAAACCCGCGACCCTCAGATTAACCACCTGGCCATGCCAGACCTAGATCATTAACCTATAAATGCACCACCAAAACTGCATCTCCGATAATGCTCTTTAATGCTTTATTGTATCTCCTGTTCTGTCAGTTATATTCACCATCTGTGCCCCTAGATAGCATAATCCGATTCGTTTTTTCCCCTGTTTACCCTACATATTATTATATCCACATACCTTGTTAAGGAATCACCTATAACTATAATCCCTTAGCATTCACATCTTTCTCTAATTCTTTTGTTTTCCTTCCATCCAACAGTTCCTCATCTGCAGAAGTCAAATGCTGAATTTTGTTGTCCAACAGAATACGTTTATTCAAATTTATCCTGGACAAGTCTTCGATTTATTGTGCTACGTAAGTTATGTATCAGGATTTTAAACACCCAAAATTTTGATTTTAATTTCGAAATTAATTAACTCTCCGTACGTATTAAATTTATGACATTTGCCAACAAGATTGGTATACACAATTTTCTTTCTTAACAAAAAATATTTTAATAAACAAACAACAACGCAATTTATAATAACAGTTATTACAAATAATAATGTATATACAAATGTTTTACAAACTTAAAATCAATACTGGTCTTCTATCTGGTTTGGAACTGAATATTTTATTGATGGTAAAGGTACACGAAGAACGAATTAATTTATGTTGATACACAGACACTCTTCACTTGACGGGAATGCAAGCTAGCTCTATTCTTGTTTGACCTAACGCGGTTTATAAGTTTGCTTTTCACAGAAAATGTCCTCGTGGAAACACTAATGCCCGAACTTAATTCTCTGAAGTCGAACGGTTCGTAATGTTCGAAACCTTTAAACGTTCCTGGTGAAATATCTGTAATTTTCCGATCAATAAGCGTTAAAATCACAATTACAGATTTCGAGGCTTGTGCATACTGACCAACAATATTCTATCTCTTGTCTCTCTCTCTCATGTTGCGATGGCTAGCTTTTATACTTGTTAGGCGAGTTTCTCAACAATTTCAAAGACGCGCCTGTGCTTTCGTAAAATACATTTTGTTGATTCTTACACTCGAAAATCTTCTACACATTTAGAAGACAGGAGGGCCTTACGCAATACACATTTAACAATATACGTTATATGTATTAAAATGAAACAAACGTAGATGTTAAAATAAATGTATAACAGTAAATCCATTACAGGATTGCCTCCAACTTTTCCTCAAACCTGTTTGTTTTTTTTAATTTAGCGCATAGCTACACGAGGGCTATCTGTGCTAGCCGTCCTGAGTTTAGCAGTGTAAGACTAGAAGGAAGGCAGCTTGTGATCACCACTCACCGCCAACTCTTGGGCTACTCTTTTATCAACGAATAGTGGGATTGACAGTCACATTATAACGCCCCCATAGTTGAAAGGGCTGGCATGTTTAGTGCGACTGGGATTCGAACCCGCGATCCTCAGATTACGAGTCGAATGCCTTAACCACCTGGCCGCAAGAGATAATAACCTAGTTTGAAATAATAATCAGTGATGACGAGAGAACCCAGTTGTAGAGAAAAACATATATGTAAAAACAACTGGTTTGGGTTGAGAAAACGTTTACGTAAAGGAGCGAAAAACGTTTCAACCCTCTTCGGTTATCGTCAGTTTACAAAGAAAGAAAGAGGTAATTGACTGATAGCTGACCACATGTTTGAAGGGGGTTGTGTAACTGAGTGTAGGAATGTAGAGGGCGTCCTTAGATGTTTGATATATTTATTAATATAGGTATAAAGGTGTTCCTTTGTATTGGTTTATTTTGGGCTTGAGTTGTTGTATAAGTTGATGAAGTATTGTTTTATTTTGTCTAATTCGTCATTAATTTTATCTGGTGAGCACAGTTTTATGGTTGTGTTTATTTGGTTTCTTAGTATGTTGAGTTTTTGTTTTGCTTCATATGCTGAGTCCCAAGGAATGTATAGTTCAGTATGGGTGATTTTTCGGTGGATTTCTGTTTTAAATTGTGTGTCGATTCTTGTAATTTTGAGGTTAAGAAATGATATTTGATTGCTTTGTTCTTGTTCACATGTGAAGTTAGTGTTGGGATGTATAGAGTTAATGTGATTGAAAAAAATTAAGTGTGTGTTCTGAAGATATTATAAATCTTGCAATCGTGTCGTCTACATATCTGTACCAGTATAGTGGTGGATGTAATACTGTGTTAATTGTTTGTGTTTCAACTTGTGTCATAAAAATATTGGCTAGAACTGGTGATGCTGGGTTGCCCATGCTTCGGCCATTTGTTTGTATATCGTTGTGGTTGTTGAACATGAAGTTTGTCTTCATCGTGGCTAATTCTATGACGGTTGCTAATTGGTTGCTGGGAATGTCTGTTGATGGGTTATGGTCTCTGATATAGAGTTCTAAGACTATCTTGCAGATTTCAGCGGTTGGGACTTCTGTAAAGAGGGATATAACATCGAAACTGGCCATTAAGGCTTTATGATTCAATTGATTAAAATTAGACTTGAAATTAAAAGAGTCTTTGATGAATGAGCTGGTTGATGTTACATATTTGGAGAATGCCCATGCTATGTATTTACCAAGATTGTAATTAAACGATTCATATGTGGACATTGTTGGTCGTAATGGACAATCTGGTTTATGAGGTTTGGGGATGCCGTATAATTGTGGTGTGCGTGAGTCGGTTTTACGTAGGTAGGAATAAAGTGTTTGTGAAATTGTTGGCTTTTTTCATTTGTAGTAGTATTTTGTTTTTTCGTGTGTCTTTGTTGGATTTGCATGTATTGGTTTAAATTTGTTTGTGTCTGATAGGATGTTCTTCATTTTTTGGATGTATTCATTCGTGTTTATTATGACTGTAGCGTTTCCCTTTATCTGCTTTTAGAATTTTTATGTTTTTGTCTTGTTTTAGGTTTTTAATGGAATTAATGTCTCTTTTTGTAAGATTGTTTTTTAGCTTTCTGTTTTGTGAAATTATGTTGATGGTTTTGTGAGAAAATTATTTAAGAATATCGTTTAAGATGTTGTTTTTAGGTGTTTCTGCAAAATATTATTTTTATTTTTTCTGGGAAGTTTGGCTGTTGGATGTCAATAGATTTGTCGAAGTTGTCTTCTTTCTGTTGGTTATTTTCAGTTTTTTTTTGTTTTCTGTGGAAAGTATCACAAGTCTCTGGCTAGATCTTCTAAACATGTTTTTATTTCTAAGGTTGAAATGTACCTTGGTGATATTGCGAAGTTGAGTCCTTTGTTAAGTAGATGTATCTCGTCTGTGTTTGTGAAACAAAACAAAACTCAACATACTAAGAAACCAAATAAACACAACCATAAAACTATGCTCACCAGATAAAATTAATGACGAATTTTTAACATTGTAGTAAAATTTGCACCACTAACGCCTGACTTTTATTTACCGAAATTACTTTACTTAGCTGTTAGTTCGGTATTCACCCTCAATTATAGCAAATTATAAAATAAATTTAATATTTAAGTGAAATTTAATATTTATTTTATATCGGTAAGACTTTAATTTTGCAACGTACTCCCTCTTCAGTCGCGCCCTCTATGTGTTTAGTTCATACATGAGTATAGATAGTACTGTCAGTTGAACCGAAAACTCTTGCTACATGACACGATAGGTTCCAAACACTAGTCATTGACAGAAATCAATGTTTAATAGCGTGCAATACATAGTTAACACGAGATTGTCCACAGTCTCAAAGTAAAGTAAAACATTTATTCTGCCATCTGCTGCTGATAGAAAAAAACCTGAGCTAGAATGTTTATCACACACAAACACACCTTGTTAAAGAATCATGTGATCGGATTGTTTACGATAAATGTTCGCCCTCTATTGATAACTTTTGTCCCTACTGCTTTATTTTAATATTATTTTATTAAATTTGATTATTTAATTAAGTTCATATATATTATTAACAATAATACTCGTGGGTTGCGACAAAAGAAGATTTCTCTTTAATTCGTCTCTTTAGTTTCATCATTATGTTCAGCTAAAGATGAGATCGTAATTTTAACACATTAATCTTAATTTTACATTTCTTCTAGTTTGTTCTGTATAAATATTCCACATCACATGCTATTTTACAGACACCAGTTTTGTTATCGTTTTGTACCATTAAATCAGTAAACTGTCTTTTAGTTATATTAAAACTGTGACTAACCTTGTTTATCAGTCTACGTATTTTGACTAGGTAAAAACCGATCACAGCATATGAATTATTCCTCCATCACATTAAAGATTGCTAGCTTATTTTTATACGATATTCCACTGTATTACCGCTTCTCCTTTGAAGAAATCAGTGCTATTTGTCTTCTAAAATGTACAGTTAAACACATTGATGGAAACACACACAAAAACTGTATAATAAGTTTTGTTTTATTCAGAAATTAGAAAACAAATCACAGAGAATGATTTATAACGCACACACTGACTGCTACTACAGTTATAACATGCTCACAACAAAATCTATTCCACAAGGATTCTTCCAGGTCTTCTGAGATAAAAGCATATCAAAAATTTCAAAAGTGAAACAATAAATGGTCCACAGTCCAGACTTCTTGTCAGCTACAGACCCCAAGACACCAACAGTGGTTACTGGCAATTTGCTAGCAGTGTTCCAGTTGTGGTAACGGACCACAGTTGTTGAAATGTTTCCACAGCTTGTGCCTTAATAACATGCAAAAACATTCCAGAAACAAGTTTTACACAGAACAACAGAAAATAAGATGTGTTATGTTCTATCAAATGAAAAGAATATACTAGGATTTATAGGTTTCATTAGAACCCTTTTTGAATCACCATATGGTAATATAAACTAATTTAATATTCTACAGTAGATAAATTGTTTAATGATCCTGTATGTATGTTACAAATTTCTGGTTTTCCACCAGAGTTGAAATTGAAAATATCATAAATACTAAATGCAATGTCTCAACATAAGTTAATTTAGGTTGTTGTATTATAAGAGGCCTAGCTGTATTTCTTTCATTTGCTGACATAAGCTGTATTAATAAGTCTTGAATAAGCAGTCCACAGCAGAGGGTACAACTAATCAGAAAATATATCAAAACCTCTAACATCATACATGATATTTTAAATTTTACCTCTGGTGAAAAAGAAACCTGAATAACATATATACAGAACCCTTAAAATAATACACTGTTAAGCCACCATGTTTGTAAGTAAATCACATTAGTTTTTTAAGTGGGTATACATGTTCTGACCTTGTACTCCAAAAGTTGCTCCAGAGAGGTTCTTCTTTTAGCTTGAAGATACAGCATATGAAACAATTTTCCATCAAAAAACATCCAAGGCATACTGTACACCAATGGATATGGCTCACCACATAAGCTGAGGACCATGCTCATTGTGGAAACTCCTCGAATAAACATTGAGGCTAGCTGAACTGCTCGACTGTCCACGTAGGAAACCTAGGGGTGAAGAGTAACCTTTTTAAAGGGTTATTATATGATTACCTGAAGGTAACTTACCACAATGAAGCCCTTTAATACTTTATTACCACACTGAGTACTAATATGAAAACAGATTCATGCCATTGTCAACACAAAGTTTCATCATAACACAGACTCTTCACTTTGTGACATTGTGAACAAATACTAACTTCACCACTTTTTGTGGTTATACTGGTACTGTCCTTCTTATTTTACCCTACGCAACCAGTTTTGTGAGTTATATTGTACATTTAAATTTACTGCTCATACAACATCTGAAGACAACCACTGTATTAGAAAAATAAAACTGTCTTAGTTGAAGCTGACTTCTACCTTAGTTAAATTTATATTTGTGTCTCTTAGTTTTATTTCACCATTCCCTTTACAATTTTAAAAACCTCAATCAGATTTCTTTTAATTCATTTTTTTTTCCAAGAGAAAATTTTAAACATTAATATCTCGTTATATGATAGCCCCTCCATCACAGGCATCATCCCTAGTAATTCTTCTCTGAACCCTTTTAAAAAATTCAATGCCCTTCCTAAGGTAAGGAACCCAAGACTGAACACAATACTCCAAATGTGGCCTAATCAGTGATCTAGGCAATCAAATTGTAACCTCTTTAGACTTGTATTTAGTATTTCTTTACATACAATTTAAAATCCTATTTGCCACTACTTGGATGGCATAAGAGACTGATCAACCATTACATCAAGATCCCTTTCTCTCATAACACTGTTAAGGTTATTCCCATCTACCTTATATTTATAACTGAAATTATGATAACCCACATGCAATATATTATATTTATAATAATTAAAAACCCATCTGTCATTTATTTACCAAACTCACTCAATGATCTAAATCCTTTTGTAAATCAGTAGCATCCTCTTCACAGTTAGCAACACTTAAGACGTAGATATCATCTTCAAATTTAAGTAATTTATTGACTAATCTTTTATCTGTATCATTGATATAAATAAAAATAAGCAAATGTCCTAAGACTGAGCCCTTAGGTATCTCACTTGTGATATTATTTCAGTTTGACTAAAATCCATTTACATATAACAACCCTCTGGTTTCTTCCATCTGATAACATAATGTATCTTCCACACCTACAGAGTTTTTTGGTTTTTTTACAAGCTTCCTTGTCAAAGGCTTTCTGAAAATCAAATACACCAAATCTATATCCTTATCCTCATCTACACACACAGTAATATTTTCAAAGAACGTTAAACAAAACCACACTGACTATCCAATAAAATTCCAAAATTTGTTAAATGGCTTTGCAAGGCCTTTTATCAGACTTTCCAAAACTTTTCCCACAAATGATGCAAGACTAATAGACCTATACTTACCAGGACAATTTTTACCACATCCCTTATAAAGAGGAGTTACATTGGCTAACTTCCAATCTTTTAGTGCCTGCCCACTATTCAGGAACTTACAAAAATAGTAGCAAGTGGCTCACATATTCAATCCTTTTTTAACCAGCTCAGAATCAGATTACCATGCACATATGTGAATTGTGGAATGTTTTATTTAATCAACAATAGATTACTAACCTATAAAGGAAACACAATAGCTAACCAATATTGAGACATGACCAATCACTGCACATGTAGTTTTACTTTCAACCCAGAAACTAAAATCTCCCATCCTGAAGAATATAACAACCTGGTTACTTTTTTAAAAATAAAGTTGTGTTAATGACAACTACATGATTTATTATTTTATACCATTTTCACTGCATAACTACTGGGAATGAGACAAAATGCAAGTACCTTACAGTAGAATTTTACCTTTTTCACAGACTGAAAATTGAACTGCAAAATACAGTATTTTGGAAAACTAAAATGTAATAAAAAAGTTACAATCTTTAAGCTAATTAAAATGATAAAAACTGCTAAGACTTACTTGGACATTAGCCAAGCATTCCAGTGACCTTGCAGAAGGTGATACAACGAGCCAAGAAACCGCCAATTCAAAAGGTTTCAGATTTACCCCCAAAGGCTGGGTTAGCAAATAGTTTAATACACAGCAAAGAGTAACGTAAGGTGCTGGAAGCTGTTGGAGCTTCAGAGTTGGAATGGACACACCTATGCAGGCCACAAATGTCTGCCATCTCAGTGATACTTGGGCAGCACTAAAGCTTGGTTCTGCATCCTTCCAAAGGTCGTCCAAGGTTGGAAGTCCACCTATTGGAAATTCAGCTATTAGTTACAAAAACAAATACACAAATATATGCATCTTAATAATATTGACAAAGGCAGTAAAACTCTTGGATAACATTTAAAATAAGCTATTGACATTACTTTAAATAAAGGTCCAAAGATAGAGCTTTTGAGTGGATTGTTTGCTTTTATCTGGCTTTCTTACGATGTTTCGACTACTTCTGTGGCCATCATGTGGTAAATGTTTCTATTTTTCTTGAGATTACTATTGATGTTTAAACTCCTGCAAAAGTACTCCCAAGACTTCTGCAATTTTCAGACAAATAATACAGAAGATATACCGAGAAAGAACATCACACTTTAATTAATATAAAAACATAATGATAAACCTGAATCTCACCAACAGCAGATTCATAAAATAAGAACAAAAAATTAAAGTATAACACTGATGCAAAAAAAAGCAGGGCTTGTTTTATTGGAATACAAACAATAGTGGCAACACAATAACCATCGACATCCATAGGTGCTTGGATTCTTTTAATTGATCCAGGTTTGTTTGGCTTCAGGAAATATTGGTGAGAACTAGATTTCAATGCCAAACCCTGGGGTTTTATACATTTTTCTGGATATTCTTATGATACCTCAAATATCTCTTCAGGTTCAGTTGCCAAGTAGGTCCTTCACCCAACTGGTTCAAGGAGTCAACAGTGAAACAGCATCAGATGTTGACCAGATGCCTATTTGCAAGTATCTCTCCATTTTGTTGACCACTACAAGACCACAGTGCAGTAAACAAACTTTCTATAGCTTGTCTCTCTCCTATGACAGCAGTTGTTTATATAAACAACTGATGTTTCAATGAATCACTGTATCCTATTAGACATGATACATGAGAATTCCTTATTTCGGGCAGCTGTCTTTATGATGCTTCCGTAATATCCTTGTTAAGATGCTTAACTCTTGTTGCAACTTTTGAAACACATGGGAAATTTCTTCTCTAGAAAGGATTTATAATGTTTATAAAACAATGCCTCAGATGCTTCACATTTTAGATACCTAGTGTTTTGATCCAAAAATGAGTTCAGGTGAAATCCTCAATTAATAATGCAAAACAAATCTCTTTTATGCCATAACTCAGTGCAAAGAGATAGTAATACTTTATTCATTAAATAATTGATAAATTTATATAAATATTCAATTGTGCAACTGTAAACCACATGTGCAACTGGCAGGACAGTTCTACTGGGTTCTGTAAATGTAATTTTGTAAACCAAATGTGCAATTGGTTGGATAATCACATTAAATTATCTTCTAAATATGAACCACATGTGCAACTGTTTGGACAATTCCACTGGATTCTGTAAATGTAAACCAAATAACTGATGGTATGACAGAGGTACTGGTATATGAAATTAGATTTGCTTTGTAATAGAAAACGTTACTGTGCTGGTTACTAGTCAGGGCGGTACAACATCTAAGCCAAAACCTTTATGAATGCAGGTTGCTATGTTAGATAGTGATACTGACTGGTACATATAGCCTATACATTTATATAGCAACTAGTGACAAGCAAACACACAAAACAAAACCCACTGATGTAAAGGAGTTTCTACATCACATGATCTTTGTATAACAGAAACTAATAATGAATTTCAGCAACTAACCACTGACAGAGAAAGTGAAACAAAAAACAAAATAAAACCAAAACCATTCGTGATAAGGAGAGATCCACTTGAAGTAAAATGTATCTCAAGATGGCTGATATGGGTATTAAATTTTTTATTAATGAAGCAGATAACAACATTACGAACTTTTAAGGTCATCTTTAGGTTAACAAAGAATCTAAGAAGGTCGAAATGATGTTCTATACTTCATTTAACTAAAAGTTTTAATACCCATACCAGTCTCTTGAGATATATTAACACAAAAATCACTGATGAACACGGGTTTCTACTCCAAATTGTAGTACACATAAATAACAGAAACCTATAAATAACCGAGTACTTCAGTACCTAATGTCTAGAAACGAAACAGGACATCTGAATAATCTAACTGATTGAAAATAATACCTGTGAAAGACACTTCTGACTCCAGTGAATGAAACACACTTTTGATAAAATATGAAGTTACTTACTAGTTTACTTCAGCAATACCGAAATATGGGAAAACTGCAGCTAAGTTCTGAAATATCCTAATAAATGTCTTTGTTCTTATTTATGTTACTGTCAACATATGGGTTCACGTTTCAAGTTAGTCAACGCTGCCAAGGCCATGTGACCATAGACGTAACTCCCAATTTCAGCATTTGACAGTTTTTAGAAGAAAACATGAAGAAAGAAAATGAATTCGGTGAACCAACGTTGATGTTGCGTTATAGAAATGCCATTTTGACTGTGTTGCTGTGATATATGGTGCTCACGTGATGAAACTGACGACTTTAAATGCACACGTGCGCTTCCAACCACACAATAGAAAAGAAAATATCTGAAACATGACCCCTCGGTTTTTTTTGCAGTAGAAAAGAAGCTAGCCACGTGGAAAATACAAACCACTAATCTCTTATGTGTGACTTCCCAGTTGTGTGATTTGTAGCAAAATGAATAAAAGAAGAGAAAACTACAAGGTCAAGAAAACACGACCAACAAGGTTTTGCAAGGCTTTAAAAAATAAGTCGTCTTGTTTCATTTTAACAAGTTGAAATAAAACAAACTAGCCCACAGTTGGATTGTTGTTTTTTCATACAAACAAGACAGTATATAATATTTTGTTTCAGGTACTAAATATATACTGTTTGTCTTTCTCGGTGCACATAATGTTATGGGATATCTGCTCTCTGTCCTTATTAAATGAAACTGAGAAATCGTGTTTTAAGAATGTTTTACGTCCACGTTTCGATACTGTAAAACTGTTTCTGGAAGTATGAATGGTAACAAACAGTATACACGTAGGGAAAAGTTAATCAAGCAGGTCCATCTCTACAATGGTTCCCATATTGATAGCACTTCAGGATGGTAAACTGAACAATTTGCGATAATTATATTTAAGAATTAATGACGTCTGTGACAGAAGGTTTTAATCATTAAAAATCTACTCAAGTGTTTGTCTTTACCGTACAGTTTTATCCCTTTTTATCGAGAATTCGAACACTGCTGCAACAGATATTGTTAAATATGCCCACTAGATGGCGAAAGCGGCGTCAAAGACGAACTTTAGGTTACCCGACCAAAATATGATCGAACATTTTATCGTGGATATTTTGAATCATATTAAATTTTGCAGATGCTTTATGAAAACATTTTTGACAAAGATGGAATATTCATACTAGCAAGACATGCTTCCGTTTATTAAACATACTAAAAAACATAGACTGTTCTATCCTACTCGTATATCCAAAACACACAACATTTTCCCCAATGACATTTATCATAATAAAAATATCAACTGCTTATTTTCACATTTCTCATGCTTACTGTGTCACGAACAACACAAATAGCCACACAGCTACTTTTAAGCAACAATACATTTCCCAATTCTGTAGTAACAATACCACTCGGTTGTCTTTGTTTCGTATTCAATAACCATAACGATACAGTATAGGAAATTTGTGAATGTTCGATTACATTTTATGATACCGTTCTTTCATAATAACGTTTCATTTAAAATACTTTTATATGCTGTACTTATTAAAACAAAGACAAAACGATGTATTTTACGACAAATATACGTATCTATTAAAAGCTGAAAAACACCGGCGTATTTTGGCAAAATGAAAGATAAAACCTTTATTGTTAGTTACAGCCGATAAGTTTTTGAAACACGGGTACCATCATCAGGGCTACTGTCTACAGTGTTGACTTAATTTATATTGTTGTAACTGAACATATACTAACACTGCAGACACTAACCCTGATACTAGTGTCCATATTGTTAACTTATATTGTTGTAACTGAACATATACTAACACTGCAGACACTAACCCTGATACTAGTGTCCATATTGTTAACTTATATTGTTGTAACTGAACATATACTAACACTGCAGACACTAACCCTGATACTAGTGTCCATATTGTTAACTTATATTGTTGTAACTGAATATATACTAACACTGCAGACACTAACCCTGATACTAGTGTCCATATTGTTAACTTATATTGTTGTAACTGAATATATACTAACACTGTAGACACTAACCCTGATACTAGTGTCTATATTGTTAATTTATATTGTTGTAGCTGAATATATACTACACTGTAGACACTAACCCTGATACTAGTGTCTATATTGTTAATTTATATTGTTGTAGCTGAATATATACTAACACTGTAGACACTAACCCTCATACTAGTGTCTATATTGTTAATTTATATTGTTGTAGGTGAATATATACACTGTAGACACTAACCCCGATACTAGTGTCTATATTGTTAATTTATATTCTTGTAGCTGAATATATACTAACACTGTAGACACTAACCATGATACTACTGTCTATATTGTTAATTTATATTGTTGTAGCTGAATATATACTAACACTGTAGACACTAACCCTGATACTAGTGTCTATATTGTTAATTTATATTGTTGTAGCTGAATATATACTAACACTGTAGACACTAACCCTGATACTAGTGTCTATATTGTTAATTTATATTGTTGTAACTGAATATATACTAACACTGCAGACACTAACCCTGATACTAGTGTCTATATTGTTAACTTATATTGTTGTAACTGAATATATACTAACACTGTAGACACTAACCCTGATACTAGTGTCTATATTGTTAATTTATATTGTTGTAGCTGAATATATACTAACACTGTAGACACTAACCTGATACTAGTGTCTATATTGTTAATTTATATTGTTGTAGGTGAATATATACTAACACTGTAGACACTAACCCTGATACTAGTGTCTATATTGTTAATTTCTATTGTTGTAGGTGAATATATACTAACACTCTAGACACTAATCCTGATACTAGTGTCTATATTGTTAATTTCTATTGTTGTAGGTGAATATATACTAACACTGTAGACACTAACCCTGATACTAGTGTCTATATTGTTAATTTATATTGTTGTAGCTGAGTATATAGTAACACTGTAGACACTAACCCTGATACTAGTGTCTATATTGTTAATTTATATTGTTGTAGCTGAATATATACACCTGCAGACACTAACCCTGATACTAGTGTCTATATTGTTGTAGGTGAATATATACTAACACTGTAGACACTAACCCTGATACTAGTGTCTATATTGTTAATTTATATTGTTGTAGCTGAGTATATAGTAACACTGTAGACACTAACCCTGATACTAGTGTCTATATTGTTAATTTATATTGTTGTAGCTGAATATATACACTGCAGACACTAACCCTGATACTAGTGTCTATATTGTTGTAGGTGAATATATACTAACACTGTAGACACTAACCCTGATACTAGTGTCTATATTGTTAATTTATATTGTTGTAGGTGAATATATACACTGTAGACACTAACCCTGATATTAGTGTCTATATTGTTAATTTATATTGTTGTAGTTGAGTATATAGTAACACTGTAGACACTAACCCTGATACTACTGTCTATATTGTTAATTTATATTGTTGTAGCTGAATATATACTAACACTGTAGACACTAACCCTGATACTAGTGTCTATATTGTTAATTTATATTCTTGTAGCTGAATATATATTAACACTGTAGACACTAACCCTGATACTAATGTCTATATTGTTAATTTATATTGTTGTAGCTGAATATATACTAACATTGTAGACACTAACCCTGAAACTAGTGTCTATATTGTTAATTTATATTGTTGTAGCTGAGTATATAGTAACACTGTAGACACTAACCATGATACTAGTGTCTATATTGTTAATTTATATTGTTGTAGCTGAATATATACACTGCAGACACTAACCCTGATACTAGTGTCTATATTGTTAATTTATATTGTTGTAGCTGAATATATACTAACACTGTAGACACTAACCCTGATACTAGTGTCTATATTGTTAATTTATATTGTTGTAGCTGAATATATACTAACACTGTAGACACTAACCCTGATACTAGTGTCTATATTGTTAATTTATATTGTTGTAGGTGAATATATACTAACACTGTAGACACTAACCCTGATACTAGTGTCTATATTGTTAATTTATATTGTTGTAGGTGAATATATACTAACACTGTAGACACTAACCCTGATACTAGTGTCTATATTGTTAATTTATATTGTTGTAGGTGAATATATACTAACACTCTAGACACTAACCCTGATACTAGTGTCTATATTGTTAATTTATATTGTTGTAGGTGAATATATACCAACACTGTAGAGACGAACCCTGATACTAGTGTCTATATTGTTAATTTATATTGTTGTAGCTGAATATATACTAACACTGTAGACACTAACCCTGATACTAGTGTCTATATTGTTAATTTATATTGTTGTGGCTGAATATATACTAACACTGTAGACACTGACCCTGATACTAGTGTCCACATTGTTAACTTATATTGTTGTAGGTGAATATATACACTGTAGACACTAACCTTGATACTACTGTCTATATTGTTAATTTATATTGTTGTAGCTGAATATATACTAACACTGTAGACACTAACCCTGATACTAGTGTCTATATTGTTAATTTAAATTGTTGTAGGTGAATATATACTAACACTGTAGGCACTAACCCTGATAATAGTGTCTATATTGTTAATTTATATTGTTGTAGCTGAATATATACTAACACTGTAGACACTAACCCTGATACTGGTGTCTATATTGTTAATTTATATTGTTGTAGTGAATATATACTAACACTGTAGACACGAACCCTGATACTAGTGTCTATATTGTTAATTTATATTGTTGTAGCTGAATATATACTAACACTGTAGACACTAACCGTGATACTAGTGTCTATATTGTTAATTTATATTGTTGTAGGTGAATATATACTAACACTGTAGACACTAACCCTGATACTGGTGTCTATATTGTTAATTTATATTCTTGTAGCTGAATATATACTAACACTGTAGACACTAACCCTGATACTATTGTCTATATTGTTAATTTATATTGTTGTAGCTGAATATATACTAACACTATAGACACTAACCATGATACTAGTGTCTATATTGTTAATTTATATTGTTGTAGGTGAATATATACACTGTAGACACTAACCCTGATACTAGTGTCTATATTGTTAATTTATATTGTTGTAGGTGAATATATACTAACACTGTAGACACGAACCCTGATACTAGTGTCTATATTGTTAATTTATATTGTTGTAGGTGAATATATATACACTGTAGACACTAACCCTGATACTAGTGTCTATATTGTTAATTTATATTGTTGTAGGTGAATATATACTAACACTGTAGACCCTAACCCTGATACTAGTGTCTATATTGTTAATTTATATTGTTGTAGCTGAATATATACTAACACTGTAGACACTAACCCTGATACTAGTGTCTATATTGTTAATTTATATTGTTGTAGCTGAATATATACTAACACTGTAGACACTAATCCTGATACTAGTGTCTATATTGTTAATTTATATTCTTGTAGCTGAATATATACTAACACTGTAGACACTAACCCTGATACTAGTGACTGTATTATCGAAATTAGGGGGCTGTAATTAATAATAAAGATTTTACCTTTCATTGTGTCAAAAACGTTTGTTGTTGTTGTTGTTTTGTTTACTTTCAGTATAGTCGTACAATCTACCTGAAAGGATACTACACGTTTTACAGGCTGGAAAGAGTAGTGTTTAACAAATTTATAAAAAAGGATTGGCATACCACGTGCATAGAATTATAGTCTTACAAAACGTTTCATTTTAAACTGTTCCACTTTATGGTGAAAACAAAGTAAATAAGTACAAGTTCCCTGTTAATAGGTACTGAAAATAAAGCACTTTTAACGATTTATCTTAGGCTACTCTTTTATCAAGTGGGATTTACCGTACATTATAATACCTCCACAGCTGAAAGGGCAAGCATGCTTGGTGGGACGGGGATTCGAACACAGAATGCGAGTCAAGCAACTTAACAACAACCAAGGTTAAACAATATTTTTTTCATTATTCTTTACAAAGATATTACAAATTTGGCCTTAAAGATTCTCCTAGAAATTAAACATTTTTTATTCGCTTTTATTGAAATCTATTCTATTAAAAAGTACTTTTTTCTCCAGTATTTTTCTTAAATAAACTATTATAAAATATTTTTTCTCCAATATAGTTCTTAAATAAATTATAAATATTTTTTCTCTAGTATTGTTCTTAAATAAACTATTATAAAATATTTTTTCTCTAGTATTGTTCATTTCTAAGACATGCTATTTTAATAATTTAACAAATGTAGATTAATGAGCTAAAAAGAACAAGTGCTGACAGCCGTGGGCATACCTGACCTCTCCAACCCAACACGAAATTTCTGGACTGCAATGAAGAAACAATTCTTTGACGTAGACAAGTTCGGTGACATTCCGGCCCTTCGGGCTGATTTAGGGACTCAACGCATAATGATTAAATCTCAAGTTAATTACACATTTTCCGCTAAATTATGTTCTCTCAGTGCGGTAGAAAATGGAACTAAATTGGCCCCATAGTGGGAAATCTCGAGGGTGATCAGTCGGCCATATATATCTATTATTCTGGGGAATTTCAGCGTTAACCTGGCCAGTCACCACGTGAAGTTACACTCATTTAAAGATTGAAAAAATTATTAAAATAATTTATAATTGCACTGTTATTATTACTTTGTAATTATGCATACTATTCTTTACATGCTAAAATGCTGTCGAGGAAAAAAATTTTTGTCCTATAAATTAAAGTATAATTTACACACTGTAAAAAACGGTAAGTTGCATACAATACAGACACAAGAGTGAAAACAAAGGTAACGCATCTCTTTGTTGAGTTACGAACTTCCACGATGACACGTAAATTCGACACGTCAGCTCAACTATATCGTACGTTACATTTCATAATATTGCATTCAGTCTTGGATACCAAACACACACTCGTTCTTACACGTATTTATGGTAAAGCTATTAAAGCGTGGACTGCTTTATAGAGAGAAGGTAGTGAGGCAATAGCCAATAGGTTGACTGGTACTTTTATAACGCACTCAAACTCTATGGAGTCGAAGTTGGATCGTTAGCTCCAAAATCCAGAGCTCTACATCAAGACCAAGACACGCCCTGTAACAGTTTCTTACAGATACTTAACCTGCAATCCTTCACATTATAGCATTTACTCCTAGATACATACCTCACATTTGTTGAACGTAGGTTTCTTGGAGATTCCTACCCCACGTTCCTTTATAATGCAGCCTTTACTCCAGGAATACTTAACCTACGTTCCTTTATAATGCAGCCTTTACTCCAGGAATACTTAACCTACGTTCCTTTATAATGTAGCCTTTACACCAGGAATACTTAACCGACGTTCCTTTATATTGCAGCCTTTACACCAGGAATACTTAACCTACGTTCCTTTATATTGCAGCCTTTACACCAGGAATACTTAACCTACGTTCCTTTATATTGCAGCCTTTACACCAGGAATACTTAACCTACGTTCCTTTGTAATGTAGCCTTTACTCCAGGAATACTTAACCTACGTTCCTTTATATTGCAGCCTTTACACCAGGAATACTTAACCTACGTTCCTTTATAATGTAGCCTTTACACCAGGAATACTTAACCTACGTTCCTTTATAATGTAGCCTTTACTCCAGGAATACTTAACCTATGTTCCTTTATAATGTAGCCTTTACACCAGGAATACTTAACCGACGTTCCTTTATATTGCAGCCTTTACACCAGGAATACTTAACCTACGTTCCTTTGTAATGTAGCCTTTACCAGGATATTAACCTACGGAATACTTAACCTACGTTCCTTTATATTGCAGCCTTTACACCAGGAATACTTAACCTACGTTCCTTTATAATGTAGCCTTTACACCAGGAATACTTAACCTACGTTCCTTTATAATGTAGCCTTTACACCAGGAATACTTAACCTACGTTCCTTTATATTGCAGCCTTTACACCAGGAATACTTAACCTACGTTCCTTTATATTGCAGCCTTTACACCAGGAATACTTAACCTACGTTCCTTTATATTGCAGCCTTTACACCAGGAATACTTAACCTACGTTCCTTTATATTGCAGCCTTTACACCAGAATACTTAACCTACGTTCCTTTATATTGCAGCCTTTACACCAGGATACTTAACCTACGTTCCTTTATATTGCAGCCTTTACACCAGGAATACTTAACCTACGTTCCTTTATATTGCAACCTTTACACCAGGAATACTTCATCTACGTCATGTAGCATTTACTCCAGGAATACTTAATATAATAATGTTTATTATGTAATAATAATGTAATGTAATAACATTATTATTACATTCTAATGTAATAACAGGACTTGACAGCCACTGTTAAAGCTAAACTACTTTTGTCTAACCAAATAACAGGACTTCACAGTCACTGCTAATGCTAGGCTACTTTTGTAGTTGTCAGTTACTGTTAAAAGTCTCTGTTAGAGTTAGAATAATTTTGTCTAACCAAATAACAGGAGCTGACAGGCGCTGTTAGAGCGTTTTGTGACAGCACATAGCAAACCATGAAGCGCCAAATTTACGAACCGGATATCTGACTACTTGACGCCCAGTCTAAACCCCAGAATGAGAAACTATTTAAATGAATGAAATCAGAATTCCGACCTATGTAGCCTAAAGTCACGAACCAACATCCTGGTAAATGAAACAACAAATGGAAAATACAATAATTGTTAGTACTTTCTCTGATGCACTTTCTGCATTCACTCTATACACACGAAAATCTGTATTCTTATGATCTTTTTATAATAAAAATACACTCTCATCATCTGTCTTCAAAAGTTAATGCAATCTTTATAAAGAAAATTTAAACAACGAAATATATTCCAGATACCAGAATTTCCCGATAAGTTCACGGCCCAACCTTAAAACGAAAACTGGAGTGTATGCCTTTTTTCCGAATAAATATTAAGTTTGAACCTTTTCATAAATAAACAACCCATAACTTTACGAGTTTATTTTGTGTGTGATGTGGAATTTATGAAAGAAAGATTTGTTTGTTTTGGAATTTCGTGCAAAGCTACATGAGGGCTATCTGCGCTAGCCGTCCCTAATTTAGCAGTGTAAGACTAGAGGGAAGGAAGCTAGTCATCATCACCCACCGCCAGCTCTTGGGCTACTCTTTTACCAACGAATAGTGGGATTGACCGTCACATTATAACGCCCCACGAACATGTTTGGTGCGACGGGGATTCGGACCCGCGACCCTCAAATCACAAATCGAACGCCTTAACCTTCCTGGCTATGCCGGGTATTTGAAAGGAAGAAGTGAACAGTGTTAAACGTTACAAAGAAAATCCAACTTCGTGAACCAGTGTTTTGTACAAAAAAAACCAAAAACAAGAAATCCACCAGCACATGAAAGCACCATTAGGAGAGGGTGATCCGACATATTAACCAATGAAAAAATGGTGGTGCTGAGTTTAAGTGCGGTAGACAATTACGTGAATATAATTCGAGGTCAAATTGGCCCTCGGCATCGGACATAACATAAATTATAGATAAAGTTCATGATATTGTTACATATGATAGAAGCATTACTATTAAGAAGCTAGTTGAAGAAGTGACGATCGACAGATGCACTGTAGCAAGCACTTTGAGTGACAGTTTGGACACTATTTAGGTTAGTACCGGTGTAGTAAGCACTTTGAGTGACAGTTTGGACACTACGTAGGTTAGTACCAGTGTAGTAAGCACTTTGAGTGACAGTTTGGACACTATTTAGGTTAGTACCGGTGTAGTAAGCACTTTGAGTGACAGTTTGGACACTATTTAGGTTAGTACCGGTGTAGTAAGCACTTTGAGTGACAGTTTGGACACTATTTAGGTTAGTACCGGTGTAGTAAGCACTTTGAGTGACAGTTTGGACACTATTTAGGTTAGTACCGGTGTAGTAAGCACTTTGAGTGACAGTTTGGACACTATTTAGGTTAGTACCGGTGTAGTAAGCACTTTGAGTGACAGTTTGGACACTACGTAGGTTAGTACCAGTGTAGTAAGCACTTTGAGTGACAGTTTGGACACTATTTAGGTTAGTACCGGTGTAGTAAGCACTTTGAGTGACAGTTTGGACACTATTTAGGTTAGTACCGGTGTAGTAAGCACTTTGAGTGACAGTTTGGACACTATTTAGGTTAGTACCGGTGTAGTAAGCACTTTGAGTGACAGTTTGGACACTACGTAGGTTAGTACCAGTGTAGTAAGCACTTTGGTGACAGTTTGGACACTATTTAGGTTAGTACCGGTGTAGTAAGCACTTTGAGTGACAGTTTGGACACTATTTAGGTTAGTACCGGTGTAGTAAGCACTTTGAGTGATAGTTTGGACACTACGTAGGTTAATACCAGATGAATTCCAAAACTGTTGCCACCTGAGCAGAAAAGGATCCAAGCTGTCGAAAGGCAACGTCTATTCCAAAAGATTTCAACAGATTAGTTTGAATTTGTACCACACATGACAGACCATTGGAACATGTATGTTAATATTAAGATGTTACGTTTATAAATCGTTTTCATATTATATACACACACAAGACTCTTTAGCGTACTGTGCTTCTTTAAACAAATATGGGTTCACCACTTCGACCCAGAGATGACAATGGAATCGCACAGTTTCAATACCTCAGAAAGTCACAGCCTTCTGCTATGAAGATCGTAGCATCAGTTATTTGGGATGCAAACAGCGTTTTATGAGTTGATTATTTGGAAAGGAGTCAAACAATTACAGATCACTACATAACTTAATCAACTATTCTTTGTTAAGAAATCAAACAATGAAGAGACCACAAACCGAATGTTATTTTGAATGTTATCTATTATGTTGGTTTCAAATTACCTCCCCTACCCACCCAGTTTAGTTCCAAATGACTTTTCTCTTCCCTAACTATAAAATCTTTCTCAAAGGTCGAAGTTTCCAGTGCTAATGATCTTGTACATATCATCTAGTCATGGAATGATGACCATAAAGAAGAGTTCCTCCAGAAGGATATAAAGGCCTTAGAACATCAATGGCTCAAGTGTACAGACTCAGGAGGAAATTATGTTGACAAATAAATCACAGTTGAACCAGTGTCTCGCTTTTCTTTACAGGTAGGGCCACGAACTTTTCGGACACACCTTGCCAGTGTGAGTGATCTTCGAGAGCAGACGTCTCAGAAGAAAGTGGAAATGTATCTGTACCTCATACTAAACCTCATCGGCCATCGATAAACAGTGGACAACATTCTCTGTTTACTAACTCATACAACAAGTTTGTTATTAGTGTGCAAAAATACGGAAGACCCATGAACGGACACTCGATAACAGTCAATGCTAACTTCGGTTTGGATCAGAACTTTAGTTCTTCACAAAGTGAATTTTGAAAATAAAACCAGAATATATTATTTCTGTGAAACAATTAGTTGATCTTTCCGGCACAAAACAGCTGTCCCTCAAACAGCCGATTTTACACAGAATACCCAACATGTTCAAACTTTTTTCATACTGTCCAAACCTTTATCTATATTGTGAAAGGTAAAGGAAGATTATGCCATAATTTGTTCCTGCAGTGTGTAAATGAAGCCTATACACGCACGCACACTCGTGTCTACCCCCTCACAACATCAATCAATACCTAGCCCGATACATAACAGCCCACTAGTGGATATACCTTACGTAAAGTTGTATAGAAGTTACACAATATTGAACCATAAGCCACTAGAATTAGTGATTAAAACTGTAAGTCAGTAGATCTGGTGATTAGCTTCATGGGAAACGGAACGTGAATCTGACAAGAACCAATAACGTTGAATAATAAAACATCGCGATTCGTCCGATAGTCAATAGAATAACTTGCACATGTTCAGCTGGTGGTTTTCTCACGCACAATTTACGACGCTTTTCAATTCGGAACGTGCCATAGGAAGTACTACCGATTGTTTAGTCATCAGTTACTGTGCGTGTGAATGCCACGAGACACGCTATGCAACGATATCAATTTCATATTGAAACACAAATGGCCGTGAAATAACCGCTTGCATTTCGATTACCAGACAGACAATGTTGTTTTTTTACGATATGCAATCCACGCTTGAAGTAAAAATGGCTCGAGCGTGAAATAACTCTTACACGAACAATAATTCTGACGTTATAGGAATAAAACAACACCGGTATCAACTTTCACCACTGTTATTATGGTTTTATTATATAATAATAAATTGCGCCGTAATTCATTAGAACGAACAACTCTGTTGCTGTGAAGAACCGCACAAATAAATATCTCTAAGTTTGATCACCTATGTAATATATTTTCACAAACAACCGACACTCTCTCAAGTGACACCTGTAATTCAAACTCGGACAAGCAACTCAAACTCATCCAGGTTACACAGCATTAAAACAAGAGTTTCGTACACATTTCCATTACTGGAAATTTTGAGGATTATTATTTGTATCCAGTACATGTGATTGAACTTTCTTTTCCACGCATATCTACAGGATAAAGCACATTATAGTTTAAACTAGCTATCCAAAGGATTATCAAACTTGCATAACTACAACGAAAATTCTAGGTAACTGTACTGCAATAGGTTCATTCAAAGACACCTTGACGTAACGTTTATTTGAATCAGCAGCATATTAACTCGTGCGCGCGCGTCTTTATACTGAGTCGTTAAAAACGCGTCTATGTTATTTACACAGAATGCCAAGGTGTCTATTTCAGTTGAACTAGCCTCGCACGATCCACACAGTATGAAAGGCTAAGCATAAATAAACCAATCACAAAACAAACAATTGTATAAGCAAATTATTAGATTTAATCTCCTCGATATATTATATTTCCGCAAAAGTCTTTAAAAACGAGTTTGATGAAAATGGCTTAACAGGATTGAGTTTGGTGGCATGATATCCAATTAACGATATCCCGATATCAATAATCTATAACAAAAACGTTTATTACTTGGGTGTAGGATCTTGTGTGTTGGTTTTTCTCTGCTGGTCACGTAGCTCCTTCACTGTTGAAACCACGTTTTCACAACTTCGTAAAACTGAATCACCACATTCGTTGTTGAAGCCTATCTCCTCGTGCCACGTGCGTCACAAGACAGTAACAACGACACCAAAGACACAACGGTTAATCTGTTAACGGTACGTTAACCAATAACTAAACGAGAAAAATAAAACAAAATGGCCGAACAATCAACAACATATTATACACCAATCTTGTACATAAACAGGAATGCGAAACTGACAAAATAACACGTCTTCACTAACACGCAGAGAGTTGCACGTTTGGTTCGAGAAACAAACGCTCGAGCTATATGTTGAAGCCAGTTTGTTTTTCACAAAATGCTAAACCCATCACCACCTGTTTCCTCCCACTGAAACTTCTTCCAAATCGTTTTGATAAAATGCAAACCGGGATGAAGGATCATGTCGTATTCGTCCACAAGAACGATTGTTAGATGTTCACGTTCTTATGACGAAGATCTATGGTCTATTAAGTACCTCAAATACCATTCAACGATTGTTAGACGTTCAAGTTTTATACGACGATCAGTGGTCTATCAGGTACCTCAAATACCTTTCAACGATTGTCATATGTTCATGTTTCGAAGTATGGAGATCTACAGTCTATTAGGTACCTCTAATACCAATCAACGATTTTTAAACGTTCGTATTTTGTACAACGGAGATCTGTAGTTTGTTAGATACACTACCATTCACGACGGGTAAATATTAACTTAGTTTCTTGAAACTATCTGCTCAACAATTACAGAGAAATAGCTGGGGTACCCGTACCCTGGACGGTTTAATTTGGTTTATTTTGAGTCTTGCGCAAAGCTACACGAGGGCTACCTGCATTAGCAGTTTCTAATTAGCAGGTAATACTTGAGGGAAGGCAGCTAGTCATCACCACCCACTGCCAACTGTTGGGCTACTCTTTGATGTGACAGGGATTCAAACCAGCGACCCTCAGATTATGAGTCGAGTGCCTTAACCACCTGGCCATGCCGGGCCACCCTGGACGGAAGTTATGTAAATTCATAATTAATGAAAGGCTATCTTAGGAAACAATAAGGTACTTCTCTTTTATATAATTTAAAAGAAAAACCAAACTGCCATAAAACAGCAAAACACAAAATGTGAAACAGTAAATTTCTATGTATTTCTTCGTAGCCTAACAATCCTTCATGCCAAGGGGGCGAAGTAGTGGTAAAAAAAAAACAATAACAAGCAAAATACAAAATTGAGAATTTGTGTGTATTTCCCCATGAGCCTAATGAACCTTCATAGCAAGTTTGAGGATCCATCCACATCTTACGAAGTATTTACGTGGACACACAACAGACAGAGTTGATAGACAGTACTATTATATTTATATAGATGGTACCAGTACATTAGATCCGCGTGGGACGTGTATTACTAACGTCACATCTGCACCCTGAGAATGGAGAAAAATAAAGTTTTCCGTGATGGGAAACGGGAAAATCGTGATTTCTATTGTAAATCTACATGTACACAAGATAAATATTTCGCAAGGTGGGGGCTACACATTTCGTAATAAAAAAGTTTTTCCAGTATCATATGAGCAAGAGTTTCGTGAAAGTACGATGCAAATTAGATACACTTCCACAGGGGCCCCAAAAATGTTTCTCTTTCAAGAGTAAATAAAGGTAATTAAGAGTCCCTCTTGTGACGTTATTTTAATATTTACCGAGTGACAACATACTACTCTTTAATAGTGGAAGTGGTTAAAACATATGAAGCCTCCGGGGGACCTTTGGCCCCTTTCGGGAAATAATGATGGATCACCGGTATTTGGTCAAACAGGAATTTTAAACCAGCAAGTACCTTTAAATCATTCAGGGGACCCAGGTAGCTAGACAAGGAGTCGTATTCGCTGCTCTGTAAAACTTGACCACCTGCTTACCAATATCCACACTGTAAAACGTGACTATTTGTTTAGAAGCTTTCAGTCTGTAAACTTGACCATCTGTTTAGCAGTATCCAAGTCTGTAAATTTGATCATCTGTTTAACAGTATCTGATCTGTAAAACTTGAGTATCTGTTTATCAATTTCCAAGTCTGTAAAACGTGACCACCTGTTTATCAAATAATCAGTTTGTAAAACGTGAACACCTATAATTATCTTGTAAAGATTAATCATCTGTTTATATGACCACTGAGCCATTGTAGTAATTTTTTTTTAAGAAACGTGGTTTTACTTTCCCACCGAGTGTGGCCTAGTGATTACTGCACAAGGACTGGGAACCATAGCCCCACGTTGTCGTAAATATAGGCTCTGCATTTACGAAATGAAAGAGTGAAGACCAAATCCCATTACTGGGTCATACAAAAACAGCTTAAGTGTTGGCGGAGGGTACTGTTAACTAGCTTCCTTCCCTCCAGTGTTTTAGTTTGAAAATTAGGAACGACTTTGCACAAATATCCCTTGTGTGGCTTTGAGCGAAAAAAATCTCATCCACAAGAGATAGAAGCTAGAGAAGGTTGCGATATAATGGGTTATTGTATCTCTTAATATGTCTACCTGGCCTTTTAAGTTCGTTCTACCTCTAATGCTAATAATTACCTTTTATTTACTGTACGATGATTTAAAAACTGACAATAATCAACTAACGACAGGTTGTCACCCAGTTTCCTTAATACAACATTACCTTATATATGCCTAATTATAATATACATCATTATTTATTGCCTCTTTTAGTATTGTTTAAGGTAACTCGCATGTGAGCGGTCAGAAACCGATGTTCTCATAACAATAATACCCAGGTTTAACATACCATCAAACACGGTTAGCTCATCTTATCTATTAAATATATTTCTCAGCTGGCGTGGTCTGTTTTTCAAACACCGATCGGCGACAGTCCGTCACAGCCACCTCTTCATGGCGTGAGATTTTATTAAAACAAACAAAAACTGACAGGATATGCAAACACAAATATTAATGTTTTTCCATTGTTGTTGGATTTTGGTTGTTCATGTCAGTATACGGAGGTTGCGGGTTGGTTCCTGGAATTTAAAAGGGTGAGAAATGCCGTTAGGGTGTATGTAACAGAAGAAATACTAAGAACAAGGCAAATATGCTGAAAACAACCCCGCCATTTGTACTGGAGTTTTCGTTTTTATTTTTATTATTATTATTATTTTATTATTAGCTGCTTGTAACAACTTCTCGTACATTCAACGGCCCAGCATGGCCAGGTGGTTAGTGCGCTCGACTCACAATCTGAGGGTCGCGGGTTCGAATCCCCATCACACCAAACATGCTCACTCTTTCACCCGTGAGGCTATTATTAGGTAGCGATAAATCCCACTATTCATTTGTAAAAGAATAGCCCAAGAGTTGGCGGTGGGTGGTGATGACTAGCTGCATTTTCTTTAGTATTACAAGATAAATTGGGAACGGATAGCGCAGATAGCCCTCGTGTAACTTTGCGTAAAATGTATAAAATGAAATATTATAAACCTGCATATTTATTGAAACACTTCCGCTTTCTAACTCCCTACACCATTGAATTATATGAATGATCACAAATGGACCTCACAATGTTATCGACTTGTGTACCTTAAATATAACATTATAAACATACTAGTGTTTACGTAATACGACAAACACGCATTAGGCCTACAGGAGTAACTGTTTTTTACGTTCAGTTTTAGGAATATCGACCTTTCAGACTTTTGACTTCGGAATGTCGGGCTGTATGTAACCTCTGTATGGCTTCGTAAACTCTCTAAATTCTTTATATTAGGGCTTACCTAAGTTATTTTAACTTGTTGGAAACTGAAATCTACCAAGAAACAGACTTGAAAGTGAGTTCAGTCTCTCGCATCAACACAATGTAGATTTAACGAGTCGTGGATAAAACAACGCTGTGTTACATGGTGTTATTTAACCCCGTTTCACAACGTTTTTTTTTTTTTTTTTTTAAACCGTATTATGTAGACTGGTCCAAGGTTTCACCAGACGACAGCAGGTGACACTGCGACCACGGTATATTTTGTAAAGTATCCAAGAAATCTGTTAACCCTTATAAATGTACGATCTTTCTTTATAGTAGCAATCTCACTCTGTTAAATCTATAATATGTTTAGAGAAAGTCTTTGTGCTGGGTAGTGGTTTTATCCGAATCCAAGAAGAAAAAAAGGCGGGAAATTTCGTGTAAACATAATTATAATTAAGTTGTGTTCCGCATCGGGCTATCTGTGGTGTCCACGGAGTGGAATCGAATCCCTGATTTTAGCGTTGTAAGTTCGTATACTTACCGCTGTCCCAGCGGGGGGATTGCATACCTAGAATTTATAAATTAAATCTACAATGACTGCTAAATAGTGACGTATTAAAAAAACGTAATATTGTTGAAGTTGTGGTGGTAAAACAACTTCAATATTATCCAAACAAACCATTATTTATTATTCAAAATACTTTTAAAATGTGTATGTGTGTTGTCAATGTGTAGAAGTCGTGTATTGTCAGTTAATAACCGTTTTAATTTTTGTGTTTAATTAATTTAATTATTTATGGTATTTAAATAAAATGTGATTTTATTTCACTTCATCATCTTCCATTCACCTGTATCTGAAGGTGACGTTTCAGTTAAAACTAGCACCGAAACGAAATACTAAGTTTCAAGGTCATGGTACGTGTTGAATTAAGAAATAAAAAAATAAAAAAGCGACTACTGTTTA
This sequence comes from Tachypleus tridentatus, assembly GCF_004210375.1. NCBI lineage: Eukaryota > Metazoa > Arthropoda > Merostomata > Xiphosura > Limulidae > Tachypleus > Tachypleus tridentatus. The sequence goes on along the minus strand of NC_134833.1, from coordinate 157,372,718 downwards.
AATAAACATATATTAACCACTCAACCCTAATTAACTCTGTCATGTCTGCGAGTTTAGAATTTTGGATCGCAATGACAAGAGGGTATTATCCTTCAAATTTCCCAAAATTTCTCGGTTTCAAGTTTCATACAAATTCGAAAATTCTAAATCATGTTCTTCTTGTTTTTATTATGACTATGTATCTAAAAACAAACTGACACAAGGAAATACACGTACAAATCTGGCAGTGAAAGAGTTAGCAACAGATCTCGTAGTCTAAATATATTTTTCTTTCAAAGGCAAAAACGGATATTTTTTACTCTTCGAGACTTTAAATTTGTCTATGTTAATATCTAAAACATTAAAATTACAAAATTATTTTGCCATTTAAAATAGAAATAAATATAATTAAATACCTCCACCCTACACACACATGAAAAGTGAAAAATATCTTAATATTCGAGAACTAAAGTCCTAAAGCTCTGAAACTGTGCACGCCATTTTCTTCATAGTAGTAGTACGAATAAGGCTTAATTAACTCGAATTCAGGTTAATTACTAGCCTTTTAGCGCATCGACGAGTGTTTGTATGCATAAAAGCAATTTGGTGTGGCTTAAGAAGCAGATGGCTAGACCTAAACACTGAAATCACCCAACGTTCACTACACAGCTCACAACTCACCATAACGTAAACAGAGCTATTTAGTTAGGCCTAACTGTTTACTGACACTTTTATAAAACTCATCCATTTATTTACTTGTTTCTGAAGCAAATAAAAAGCTGATAGTTGTGAAACAATATACTTTTCAATCGACGGTAACCAGTTTTGACGAAACCCGTAATAATATGCCAATGAAAAAAAAAATGCTTCAGTGTTTTCACGCAACGCTACATAAAAGCACTTACATTTCCCTAACATTGAAGTGATAGACTAATGGGAATCATGCTAGTGAACGACACATGCCATGCCAACTCCTGGGCCACTTTTGTTTCATTCAAAAGCACCTGATTGATTTTGTTTTCTTCAAACGAGAACCGAACCATAGAGATTCATCCACAGTCGAATCAGGCGAACCTCTAAACCACGTGATTTGTTGTTAAACACAAAGCTACACAATAGGCTGGCTATTCATGATGCTTGTTGTTTGTTTTGAATTAAGCACAAAGCTACACAATGGGCTATCTGTGCTCTGCCTACCACGGGTATCGAAACCCAGATTTTCGCGTGTATATTCATGATGCACCTTCCAAGGGTATCAAAACTAGATTCTTAGCGTCATAAATTCAGAGACGTACAGGGTGAGCCACTAGGAAGCAGGCCACGCGGAGAAACTGTTTTAAACATAGTAAGCATTTTATAGTTTAAAAATTCCATCAAAGGACGGTTTATAGAATGATACCATTTCATAAACGTTTTCAACTGCGTCAATTTGAGTAAGAAATAAAATTTGAACTGTCTTAATTAGTATTAAAGTAACGAAAATTTCAGAAGTAAATTTTCTCGTACCTTGACCCAACAGCAGAATATTAACAAGTTGACTTAACCAACTAATGTGACGAGCCTTTACAATCCGTCCTGGAACACGTGACCTTTACCCCACTATCTCTCACGGTTAAGGTACGCCCGTTTGGGTCGGGGATCTTTAATAAATGTATGATGTATGCTGCGTATCAGTAGAGCCGTTTCGGAATGCGAAACGTTCTGACGACGTTAACAGGGCAACTCTGGTCACTGGCGCCAAACCAATCCCACCAGGTTAACAATGAACAAAATAAAAATCAATATATGTTTTCACACAGGTAAGTAAATAGGCGAGATGAACCCGTATGTCGTGAAGTTGTACGGTGGGAAGAATTCGTCGCTGCTTATAAATGACTACTTTAGTTTGACGTTTCATCCCTAGCGGCACTTTTGTTAAACAATAAACCAGCGAGAAATATAAAATTCCTAAAACAAAACAATGAATACTTCTAATATTTTATTTTAAGATTGGTTTGTTTGTTTGTAAGTGCTAAATTACACGACAGCCTATACGTGCTGTGCTTACCACGGGTTTCGAAACCCGATTGTTAGCGTCATAAGCCTTCAGACAAACCTTTATAAATACGATATTTGAAGAAATATTAAAAATAATATCTGATTTTATTAAAATTAACACATTGTAAAGCGTGCTTATCATTTTGTTTTTAGGCTCGCTTTTCAATACTTAAGAGTCGACTTCGTAATATTTACATATATAATTTACCATATAAAAAGAGCAACAGCTCGTGTACCTACGATATATTTTTATTACGTGTATGTATTGTTTATTCTGATAAAATTATGTAA
>NC_134833.1:157287822-157369911 GCF_004210375.1 Tachypleus tridentatus | reverse complement strand
AAACAAACTTCTAACAATGGTGCATGTGCAAAGTACCCAGAACAATAATGATAAAACAAACTTCTTACAGTGGTGGTGCAATGTACCCAGAACAATAATGATAAAACAAACTTCTAACAGTGGTGCATGTACCCAGAACAATAATGATAAAACAAACTTCTTACAGTGGGTGCAAGTACCCAGAACAATAATGATAAAACAAACTTCTAACAGTGGGTGCAAGTACCCAGAACAATAATGATAAAACAAACTTCTTACAATGGGTGCTAAAGTACCCAGAACAATAATGATAAAACAAACTTCTAACAATGGGTGCAAATTACCCAGAACAATAATGATAAAACAAACTTCTAACAATGGTGCATGTACCCAGAACAATAATGATAAAACAAACTTCTAACAGTGGTGCATGTACTCAGAACAATAATGATAAAAACAAACTTCTAACAGTGGTGCATGTACCCAGAACAATAATGATAAAAACAAACTTCTAACAGTGGTGCAAGTACCCAGAACAATAATGATAAAAACAAACTTCTAACAGTGGTGCATGTACCCAGAACAATAATGATAAAAACAAACTTCTAACAGTGGTGTATGTACCCAGAACAATAATGATAAAAACAAACTTCTTACAATGGGTGCAAGTACCCAGAACAATAATGATAAAAACAAACTTCTTACAATGGGTGCAAGTACCCAGAACAATAATGATAAAAACAAACTTCTTACAATGGGTGCAAGTACCCAGAACAATAATGATAAAAACAAACTTCTAACAATGGGTGCAAGTACCCAGAACAATAATGATAAAAACAAACTTCTTACAATGGGTGCAAATACCCAGAACAATAATGATAAAAACAAACTTCTAACAGTGGTGCATGTACCCAGAACAATAATGATAAAAACAAACTTCTAACAGTGGTGCATGTACCCAGAACAATAATGATAAAAACAAACTTCTAACAGTGGTGCAAAGTACCCAGAACAATAATGATAAAACAAACTTCTAACAGTGGTGCATGTACCCAGAACAATAATGATAAAACAAACTTCTAACAGTGGGTGCAAGTACTCAGAACAATAATGATAAAACAAACTTCTAACAGTGGTGCATGTACCCAGAACAATAATGATAAAAACAAACTTCTAACAGTGGTGCATGTACCCAGAACAATAATAATAAAAACAAACTTCTAACAGTGGTGCGTGTACCCAGAACAATAATGATAAAAACAAACTTCTAACAGTGGTGCGTGTACCCAGAACAATAATGATAAAAACAAACTTCTAACAGTGGTGCATGTACCCAGAACAATAATGATAAAACAAACTTCTTACAATGGGTGCAAGTACCCAGAACAATAATGATAAAAACAAACTTCTAACAGTGGTGCAAGTACTCAAAACAATAATGATAAAAACAAACTTCTAACAGTGGTGCATGTACCCAGAACAATAATGATAAAAACAAACTTCTAACAGTGGTGCATGTACCCAGAACAATAATAATAAAAACAAACTTCTAAAGAGTGGTGCGTGTACCCAGAACAATAATGATAAAAACAAACTTCTAACAGTGGTGCGTGTACCCAGAACAATAATGATAAAAACAAACTTCTAACAGTGGTGCAAATACCCAGAACAATAATGATAAAAACAAACTTCTAACAATGGTGCATGTACCCAGAACAGTAATGATAAAAACAAACTTCTTACAATGGGTGCAAGTACCCAGAAAAAAATTATAAAAAACAAACTTCTAACAATGGTGCATGTACCCAGAACAATAATAATAAAACAAACTTCTTGCAAGTACCCAGCATAATAATGATAAAAACAAACTTCCAACAGTGGTGCATGTACCCAGAACAATAATAATAAAAACAAACTTCTTACAATGGGTGCAAGTACCCAGAACAATAATGATAAAAACAAACTTCTAACAGTGGTGCATGTACCCAGAACAATAATGATAAAAACAAACTTCTTACGATGGGTGCAAGTACCCAGAACAATAATGATAAAAACAAACTTCTAACAGTGGGTGCAAGTACCCAGAACAATAATGATAAAAACAAACTTCTTACAATGGGTGCAAGTACCCAGAACAATAATGATAAAAACAAACTTCTAACAGTGGTGCATGTACCCAGAACAATAATGATAAAAACAAACTTCTAACAGTGGTGCAAGTACCCAGAACAATAATGATAAAAACAAACTTCTTACAATGGGTGCAAGTACCCAGAACAATAATGATAAAAACAAACTTCTAACAGTGGTGCAAGTACCCAGAACAATAATGATAAAAACAAACTTCTTACAATGGGTGCAAGTACCCAGAACAATAATGATAAAAACAAACTTCTAACAGTGGTGCGTGTACCCAGAACAATAATGATAAAAACAAACTTCTAACAGTGGTGCGTGTACCCAGAACAATAATGATAAAAACAAACTTCTAACAGTGGTGCAAGTACCCAGAACAATAATGATAAAAAAAACTTCTAACAATGGTGCATGTACCCAGAACAGTAATGATAAAAACAAACTTCTTACAATGGGTGCAAGTACCCAGAACAAAAATGATAAAAACAAACTTCTAACAGTGGTGCATGTACCCAGAACAATAATAATAAAAACAAACTTCTTACAATGGGTGCAAGTACCCAGAACAATAATGATAAAAACAAACTTCCAACAGTGGTGCATGTACCCAGAACAATAATAATAAAAACAAACTTCTTACAATGGGTGCAAGTACCCAGAACAATAATGATAAAAACAAACTTCTAACAGTGGTGCATGTACCCAGAACAATAATGATAAAAACAAACTTCTTACGATGGGTGCAAGTACCCAGAACAATAATGATAAAAACAAACTTCTAACAGTGGGTGCAAGTACCCAGAACAATAATAATAAAAACAAACTTCTTACAATGGGTGCAAGTACCCAGAACAATAATGATAAAAACAAACTTCTAACAGTGGTGCATGTACCCAGAACAATAATGATAAAAACAAACTTCTAACAGTGGTGCAAGTACCCAGAACAATAATGATAAAAACAAACTTCTAACAGTGGTGCAAGTACTCAAAACAATAATGATAAAAACAAACTTCTAACAGTGGTGCATGTACCCAGAACAATAATGATAAAAACAAACTTCTAACAGTGGTGCATGTACCCAGAACAATAATGATAAAAACAAACTTCTAACAGTGGTGCGTGTACCCAGAACAATAATGATAAAAACAAACTTCTAACAGTGGTGCATGTACCCAGAACAATAATGATAAAAACAAACTTCTAACAGTGGTGCAAGTACTCAAAACAATAATGATAAAAACAAACTTCTAACAGTGGTGCATGTACCCAGAACAATAATGATAAAAACAAACTTCTAACAGTGGTGCATGTACCCAGAACAATAATAATAAAAACAAACTTCTAACAGTGGTGCGTGTACCCAGAACAATAATGATAAAAACAAACTTCTAAAAGTGGTGCGTGTACCCAGAACAATAATGATAAAAACAAACTTCTAACAGTGGTGCAAATACCCAGAACAATAATGATAAAAACAAACTTCTAACAATGGTGCATGTACCCAGAACAGTAATGATAAAAACAAACTTCTTACAATGGGTGCAAGTACCCAGAACAATAATGATAAAAACAAACTTCTAACAGTGGTGCATGTACCCAGAACAATAATAATAAAAACAAACTTCTTACAATGGGTGCAAGTACCCAGAACAATAATGATAAAAACAAACTTCTAACAGTGGTGCATGTACCCAGAACAATAATGATAAAAACAAACTTCTTACGATGGGTGCAAGTACCCAGAACAATAATGATAAAAACAAATTTCTAACAGTGGGTGCAAGTACCCAGAACAATAATAATAAAAACAAACTTCTTACAATGGGTGCAAGTACCCAGAACAATAATGATAAAAACAAACTTCTAACAGTGGTGCATGTACCCAGAACAATAATGATAAAAACAAACTTCTAACAGCGGTGCAAGTACCCAGAACAATAATGATAAAAACAAACTTCTAACAGTGGTGCAAGTACTCAAAACAATAATGATAAAAACAAACTTCTAACAGTGGTGCATGTACCCAGAACAATAATGATAAAAACAAACTTCTAACAGTGGTGCATGTACCCAGAACAATAATGATAAAAACAAACTTCTAACAGTGGTGCGTGTACCCAGAACAATAATGATAAAAACAAACTTCTAACAGTGGTGCATGTACCCAGAACAATAATGATAAAAACAAACTTCTAACAGTGGTGCAAGTACTCAAAACAATAATGATAAAAACAAACTTCTAACAGTGGTGCATGTACCCAGAACAATAATGATAAAAACAAACTTCTAACAGTGGTGCATGTACCCAGAACAATAATGATAAAAACAAACTTCTAACAGTGGTGCGTGTACCCAGAACAATAATGATAAAAACAAACTTCTAACAGTGGTGCGTGTACCCAGAACAATAATGATAAAAACAAACTTCTAACAGTGGTGCAAATACCCAGAACAATAATGATAAAAACAAACTTCTAACAATGGTGCATGTACCCAGAACAATAATGATAAAAACAAACTTCTAACAGTGGTGCATGTACCCAGAACAATAATAATAAAAACAAACTTCTTACAATGGGTGCAAGTACCCAGAACAATAATGATAAAAACAAACTTCTAACAGTGGTGCATGTACCCAGAACAATAATGATAAAAACAAACTTCTAACAGTGGTGCATGTACCCAGAACAATAATGATAAAAACAAACTTCTAACAGTGGTGTATGTACCCAGAACAATAATGATAAAAACAAACTTCTTACAATGGTGCAAGTACCCAGAACAATAATGATAAAACAAACTTCTAACAGTGGTGCATGTACCCAGAACAATAATGATAAAAACAAACTTCTTACAATGGGTGCAAGTACCCAGAACAATAATGATAAAAACAAACTTCTAACAATGGTGCAAGTACCCAGAACAATAATGATAAAAACAAACTTCTTACAATGGGTGCAAGTACCCAGAACAATAATGATAAAAACAAACTTCTAACAGTGGTGCATGTACCCAGAACAATAATAATAAAAACAAACTTCTAACAGTGGGTGCATGTACCCAGAACAATAATGATAAAAACAAACTTCTAACAGTGGTGCATGTACCCAGAACAATAATGATAAAACAAACTTCTAACAGTGGTGCATGTACCCAGAACAATAATGATAAAACAAACTTCTAACAGTGGTGCATGTACCCAGAACAATAATGATAAAAACAAACTTCTAACAGTGGTGCAATGTACCCAGAACAATAATGATAAAAACAAACTTCTAACAGTGGTGCATGTACCCAGAACAATAATGATAAAAACAAACTTCTAACAGTGGTGCAAGTACCCAGAACAATAATGATAAAAACAAACTTCTAACAGTGGTGCATGTACCCAGAACAATAATGATAAAAACAAACTTCTAACAGTGGTGCAAGTACCCAGAACAATAATGATAAAAACAAACTTCTAACAGTGGTGCATGTACCCAGAACAATAATGATAAAAACAAACTTCTTACAATGGGTGCAAGTACCCAGAACAATAATGATAAAAACAAACTTCTAACAGTGGTGCATGTACCCAGAACAATAATGATAAAAACAAACTTCTAACAGTGGTGCATGTACCTAGAACAATAATGATAAAAACAAACTTCTAACAGTGGTGCAAGTACCCAGAACAATAATGATAAAAACAAACTTCTAACAGTGGTGCATGTACCCAGAACAATAATGATAAAACAAACTTCTAACAGTGGTGCATGTACCCAGAACAATAATGATAAAACAAACTTCTAACAGTGGTGCATGTACCCAGAACAATAATGATAAAACAAACTTCTAACAGTGGTGCAAGTACCCAGAACAATAATGATAAAACAAACTTCTAACAGTGGTGCATGTACCCAGAACAATAATGATAAAACAAACTTCTAACAGTGGTGCATGTACCCAGAACAATAATGATAAAACAAACTTCTAACAGTGGTGCATGTACCCAGAACAATAATGATAAAACAAATACAGTGGTTGCAAGTACCCAGAACAATAATGATAAAACAAACTTCTAACAGTGGTGCATGTACCCAGAACAATAATGATAAAACAAACTTCTAAATGTGGTGCAAGTACCCAGAACAATAATGATAAAACAAACTTCTAACAGTGGTGCATGTACCCAGAACAATAATGATAAAACAAACTTCTAACATGTGGTGCATGTACCCAGAACAATAATGATAAAACAAACTTCTAACAGTGGTGCAAGTACCCAGAACAATAATGATAAAACAAACTTCTAACAGTGGTGCAAGTACCCAGAACAATAATGATAAAACAAACTTCTAACAGTGGTGCATGTACCCAGAACAATAATGATAAAACAAACTTCTAACAGTGGTGCAAGTACCCAGAACAATAATGATAAAACAAACTTCTAACAGTGGTGCATGTACCCAGAACAATAATGATAAAACAAACTTCTAACAATGGGTGCAAGTACCCAGAACAATAATGATAAAACAAACTTCTAACAGTGGTGCAAATGTACCCAGAACAATAATGATAAAACAAACTTCTAACAGTGGTGCAAAGTACCCAGAACAATAATGATAAAACAAACTTCTAACAATGGTGCATGTACCCAGAACAATAATGATAAAACAAACTTCTAACAGTGGTGCATGTACCCAGAACAATAATGATAAAACAAACTTCTAACAATGGTGCATGTACCCAGAACAATAATGATAAAACAAACTTCTAACAGTGGGTGCAAGTACCCAGAACAATAATGATAAAACAAACTTCTAACAGTGGTGCATGTACCCAGAACAATAATGATAAAAACAAACTTCTTACAATGGGTGCAAGTACCCAGAACAATAATGATAAAAACAAACTTCTAACAGTGGTGCATGTACCCAGAACAATAATAATAAAAACAAACTTCTTACAATGGGTGCAAGTACCCAGAACAATCAGAACAATAATGATAAAACAAACTTCTAACAGTGGTGCATGTACCCAGAACAATAATGATAAAACAAACTTCTAACAATGGGTGCAAGTACCCAGAACAATAATGATAAAACAAACTTCTAACAGTGGTGCATGTACCCAGAACAATAATGATAAAACAAACTTCTAACAGTGGTGCAAGTACCCAGAACAATAATGATAAAACAAACTTCTAACAGTGGTGCAAGTACCCAGAACAATAATGATAAAACAAACTTCTAACAGTGGTGCAAGTACCCAGAACAATAATGATAAAACAAACTTCTAACAGTGGTGCATGTACCCAGAACAATAATGATAAAACAAACTTCTAACAGTGGTGCATGTACCCAGAACAATAATGATAAAACAAACTTCTAACAGTGGTGCATGTACCCAGAACAATAATGATAAAACAAACTTCTAACAGTGGTGCATGTACCCAGAACAATAATGATAAAACAAACTTCTAACAGTGGTGCATGTACCCAGAACAATAATGATAAAACAAACTTCTAACAGTGGTGCATGTACCCAGAACAATAATGATAAAACAAACTTCTAACAGTGGTGCATGTACCCAGAACAATAATGATAAAACAAACTTCTAACAGTGGTGCATGTACCCAGAACAATAATGATAAAACAAACTTCTAACAGTGGTGCATGTACCCAGAACAATAATGATAAAACAAACTTCTAACAGTGGTGCATGTACCCAGAACAATAATGATAAAACAAACTTCTAACAGTGGTGCATGTACCCAGAACAATAATGATAAAACAAACTTCTAACAGTGGTGCATGTACCCAGAACAATAATGATAAAACAAACTTCTAACAGTGGTGCATGTACCCAGAACAATAATGATAAAACAAACTTCTAACAATGGTGCAAGTACCCAGAACAATAATGATAAAACAAACTTCTAACAGTGGTGCATGTACCCAGAACAATAATGATAAAACAAACTTCTTACAATGGGTGCAAGTACCCAGAACAATAATGATAAAACAAACTTCTAACAGTGGTGCATGTACCCAGAACAATAATGATAAAACAAACTTCTAACAAGTGGTGCAAGTACCCAGAACAATAATGATAAAACAAACTTCTAACAGTGGTGCATGTACCCAGAACAATAATGATAAAACAAACTTCTAACAGTGGTGCATGTACCCAGAACAATAATGATAAAACAAACTTCTTACAATGGGTGCAAGTACCCAGAACAATAATGATAAAAACAAACTTCTAACAGTGGTGCATGTACCCAGAACAATAATGATAAAACAAACTTCTAACAATGGGTGCAAGTACCCAGAACAATAATGATAAAACAAACTTCTAACAGTGGTGCATGTACCCAGAACAATAATGATAAAACAAACTTCTTACAATGGTGCAAGTACCCAGAACAATAATGATAAAACAAACTTCTAACAGTGGTGCATGTACCCAGAACAATAATGATAAAACAAACTCTAACTAACAATGTACCCAGAACAATAATGATAAAACAAACTTCTAACAGTGGTGCAAGTACCCAGAACAATAATGATAAAACAAACTTCTAACAGTGGTGCATGTACCCAGAACAATAATGATAAAACAAACTTCTAACAGTGGTGCATGTACCCAGAACAATAATGATAAAACAAACTTCTAACAGTGGTGCATGTACCCAGAACAATAATGATAAAACAAACTTCTAACAGTGGTGCAAGTACCCAGAACAATAATGATAAAACAAACTTCTAACAGTGGTGCATGTACCCAGAACAATAATGATAAAACAAACTTCTAACAGTGGTGCATGTACCCAGAACAATAATGATAAAACAAACTTCTAACAGTGGTGCATGTACCCAGAACAATAATGATAAAACAAACTTCTAACAGTGGTGCATGTACCCAGAACAATAATGATAAAACAAACTTCTAACAGTGGTGCATGTACCCAGAACAATAATGATAAAACAAACTTCTAACAGTGGTGCATGTACCCAGAACAATAATGATAAAACAAACTTCTAACAGTGGTGCAATGTACCCAGAACAATAATGATAAAACAAACTTCTAACAGTGGTGCATGTACCCAGAACAATAATGATAAAACAAACTTCTAACAGTGGTGCATGTACCCAGAACAATAATGATAAAACAAACTTCTAACAGTGGTGCATGTACCCAGAACAATAATGATAAAACAAACTTCTAACAGTGGTGCATGTACCCAGAACAATAATGATAAAACAAACTTCTAACAGTGGTGCATGTACCCAGAACAATAATGATAAAACAAACTTCTAACAGTGGTGCATGTACCCAGAACAATAATGATAAAACAAACTTCTAACAGTGGTGCATGTACCCAGAACAATAATGATAAAACAAACTTCTAACAGTGGTGCATGTACCCAGAACAATAATGATAAAACAAACTTCTAACAGTGGTGCATGTACCCAGAACAATAATGATAAAACAAACTTCTTACAATGGTGCAAGTACCCAGAACAATAATGATAAAACAAACTTCTAACAGTGGTGCATGTACCCAGAACAATAATGATAAAACAAACTTCTAACAGTGGTGCATGTACCCAGAACAATAATGATAAAACAAACTTCTAACAGTGGTGCAAGTACCCAGAACAATAATGATAAAACAAACTTCTAACAGTGGTGCATGTACCCAGAACAATAATGATAAAACAAACTTCTTACAATGGGTGCAAGTACCCAGAACAATAATGATAAAACAAACTTCTAACAGTGGTGCATGTACCCAGAACAATAATGATAAAACAAACTTCTACAATGGGTGCAAGTACCCAGAACAATAATGATAAAACAAACTTCTAACAGTGGTGCATGTACCCAGAACAATAATGATAAAACAAACTTCTAACAGTGGTGCAAGTACCCAGAACAATAATGATAAAACAAACTTCTAACAGTGGTGCATGTACCCAGAACAATAATGATAAAACAAACTTCTAACAATGGTGCAAGTACCCAGAACAATAATGATAAAACAAACTTCTAACAGTGGTGCAAGTACCCAGAACAATAATGATAAAACAAACTTCTAACAATGGTGCAAGTACCCAGAACAATAATGATAAAACAAACTTCTAACAATGGTGCGTGTACCCAGAACAATAATGATAAAACAAACTTCTAACAGTGGTGCATGTACCCAGAACAATAATGATAAAACAAACTTCTAACAATGGTGCAAGTACCCAGAACAATAATGATAAAACAAACTTCTAACAGTGGTGCATGTACCCAGAACAATAATGATAAAACAAACTTCTAACAGTGGTGCAAGTACCCAGAACAATAATGATAAAACAAACTTCTAACAGTGGTGCATGTACCCAGAACAATAATGATAAAACAAACTTCTAACAGTGGTGCATGTACCCAGAACAATAATGATAAAACAAACTTCTAACAATGGGTGCAAGTACCCAGAACAATAATGATAAAACAAACTTCTAACAGTGGTGCATGTACCCAGAACAATAATGATAAAACAAACTTCTAACAATGGTGCAAGTACCCAGAACAATAATGATAAAACAAACTTCTAACAGTGGTGCATGTACCCAGAACAATAATGATAAAACAAACTTCTAACAGTGGTGCATGTACCCAGAACAATAATGATAAAACAAACTTCTAACAGTGGTGCATGTACCCAGAACAATAATGATAAAACAAACTTCTAACAGTGGTGCATGTACCCAGAACAATAATGATAAAACAAACTTCTAACAGTGGTGCAAGTACCCAGAACAATAATGATAAAACAAACTTCTAACAGTGGTGCATGTACCCAGAACAATAATGATAAAACAAACTTCTAACAGTGGTGCAAGTACCCAGAACAATAATGATAAAACAAACTTCTAACAGTGGTGCATGTACCCAGAACAATAATGATAAAACAAACTTCTAACAGTGGTGCAAAATGTACCCAGAACAATAATGATAAAACAAACTTCTAACAGTGGTGCATGTACCCAGAACAATAATGATAAAACAAACTTCTAACAATGGTGCAAGTACCCAGAACAATAATGATAAAACAAACTTCTAACAGTGGTGCATGTACCCAGAACAATAATGATAAAACAAACTTCTAACAGTGGTGCATGTACCCAGAACAATAATGATAAAACAAACTTCTAACAGTGGTGCATGTACCCAGAACAATAATGATAAAACAAACTTCTAACAGTGGTGCATGTACCCAGAACAATAATGATAAAACAAACTTCTAACAGTGGTGCATGTACCCAGAACAATAATGATAAAACAAACTTCTAACAGTGGTGCATGTACCCAGAACAATAATGATAAAACAAACTTCTAACAGTGGTGCATGTACCCAGAACAATAATGATAAAACAAACTTCTAACAGTGGTGCAAGTACCCAGAACAATAATGATAAAACAAACTTCTAACAGTGGTGCATGTACCCAGAACAATAATGATAAAACAAACTTCTTACAATGGGTGCAAGTACCCAGAACAATAATGATAAAACAAACTTCTAACAGTGGTGCATGTACCCAGAACAATAATGATAAAACAAACTTCTAACAGTGGTGCATGTACCCAGAACAATAATGATAAAACAAACTTCTAACAGTGGTGCATGTACCCAGAACAATAATGATAAAACAAACTTCTAACAGTGGTGCATGTACCCAGAACAATAATGATAAAACAAACTTCTAACAGTGGTGCAAGTACCCAGAACAATAATGATAAAACAAACTTCTAACAGTGGTGCATGTACCCAGAACAATAATGATAAAACAAACTTCTAACAGTGGTGCAAGTACCCAGAACAATAATGATAAAACAAACTTCTAACAGTGGTGCATGTACCCAGAACAATAATGATAAAACAAACTTCTAACAGTGGTGCAAGTACCCAGAACAATAATGATAAAACAAACTTCTAACAGTGGTGCATGTACCCAGAACAATAATGATAAAACAAACTTCTAAAACTGGTGCAAGTACCCAGAACAATAATGATAAAACAAACTTCTAACAGTGGGTGCATGTACCCAGAACAATAATGATAAAACAAACTTCTAACAAGTGGTGCGTGTACCCAGAACAATAATGATAAAACAAACTTCTAACAGTGGTGCATGTACCCAGAACAATAATGATAAAACAAACTTCTAACAGTGGTGCAAGTACCCAGAACAATAATGATAAAACAAACTTCTAACAGTGGTGCAAGTACCCAGAACAATAATGATAAAACAAACTTCTAACAGTGGTGCATGTACCCAGAACAATAATGATAAAACAAACTTCTAACAGTGGTGCATGTACCCAGAACAATAATGATAAAACAAACTTCTAACAGTGGTGCAAGTACCCAGAACAATAATGATAAAACAAACTTCTAACAGTGGTGCATGTACCCAGAACAATAATGATAAAACAAACTTCTAACAGTGGGTGCAAGTACCCAGAACAATAATGATAAAAACAAACTTCTAACAGTGGTGTAAGTACCCAGAACAATAATGATAAAATAAACTTCTAACAGTGGTGCATGTACCCAGAACAATAATGATAAAACAAACTTCTAACAGTGGTGCATGTACCCAGAACAATAATGATAAAACAAACTTCTAACAGTGGTGCATGTACCCAGAACAATAATGATAAAACAAACTTCTAACAGTGGTGCAATGTACCCAGAACAATAATGATAAAACAAACTTCTAACAGTGGTGCATGTACCCAGAACAATAATGATAAAACAAACTTCTAACAGTGGTGCATGTACCCAGAACAATAATGATAAAAACAAACTTCTAACAGTGGTGCAAGTACCCAGAACAATAATGATAAAAACAAACTTCTAACAGTGGTGCATGTACCCAGAACAATAATGATAAAAACAAACTTCTTACAATGGTGCAAGTACCCAGAACAATAATGATAAAAACAAACTTCTAACAGTGGTGCATGTACCCAGAACAATAATGATAAAAACAAACTTCTAACAGTGGTGCATGTACCCAGAACAATAATGATAAAACAAACTTCTAACAGTGGTGCAAGTACCCAGAACAATAATGATAAAACAAACTTCTAACAGTGGTGCATGTACCCAGAACAATAATGATAAAACAAACTTCTAACAACAGTACCCAGAACAATAATGATAAAACAAACTTCTAACAGTGGTGCATGTACCCAGAACAATAATGATAAAACAAACTTCTAACAGTGGTGGTACCCAGAACAATAATGATAAAACAAACTTCTAACAGTGGGTGCATGTACCCAGAACAATAATGATAAAACAAACTTCTAACAGTGGTGCATGTACCCAGAACAATAATGATAAAACAAACTTCTAACAGTGGTGCAAGTACCCAGAACAATAATGATAAAAACAAACTTCTAACAGTGGTGCATGTACCCAGAACAATAATGATAAAAACAAACTTCTTACAATGGGTGCAAGTACCCAGAACAATAATGATAAAAACAAACTTCTAACAGTGGTGCATGTACCCAGAACAATAATAATAAAAACAAACTTCTTACAATGGGTGCAAGTACCCAGAACAATAATGATAAAAACAAACTTCTAACAGTGGTGCATGTACCCAGAACAATAATGATAAAAACAAACTTCTTACAATGGGTGCAAGTACCCAGAACAATAATGATAAAACAAACTTCTAACAGTGGTGCATGTACCCAGAACAATAATGATAAAACAAACTTCTTACAATGGGTGCAAGTACCCAGAACAATAATGATAAAACAAACTTCTAACAGTGGTGCATGTACCCAGAACAATAATGATAAAAACAAACTTCTTACAATGGGTGCAAGTACCCAGAACAATAATGATAAAAACAAACTTCTAACAGTGGTGCATGTACCCAGAACAATAATGATAAAAACAAACTTCTAACAGTGGTGCAAGTACCCAGAACAATAATGATAAAAACAAACTTCTAACAGTGGTGCAAGTACCCAGAACAATAATGATAAAACAAACTTCTAACAGTGGTGCATGTACCCAGAACAATAATGATAAAACAAACTTCTAACAGTGGTGCATGTACCCAGAACAATAATGATAAAACAAACTTCTAACAGTGGTGCATGTACCCAGAACAATAATGATAAAACAAACTTCTAACAGTGGTGCATGTACCCAGAACAATAATGATAAAACAAACTTCTAACAGTGGTGCAAGTACCCAGAACAATAATGATAAAACAAACTTCTAACAGTGGTGCAAGTACCCAGAACAATAATGATAAAACAAACTTCTAACAGTGGTGCATGTACCCAGAACAATAATGATAAAACAAACTTCTAACAGTGGTGCATGTACCCAGAACAATAATGATAAAACAAACTTCTAACAGTGGTGCATGTACCCAGAACAATAATGATAAAACAAACTTCTAACAGTGGTGCAAGTACCCAGAACAATAATGATAAAACAAACTTCTAACAGTGGTGCATGTACCCAGAACAATAATGATAAAACAAACTTCTAACAAGTGGTGCATGTACCCAGAACAATAATGATAAAACAAACTTCTAACAGTGGTGCATGTACCCAGAACAATAATGATAAAACAAACTTCTAACAGTGGTGCATGTACCCAGAACAATAATGATAAAACAAACTTCTAACAGTGGTGCATGTACCCAGAACAATAATGATAAAACAAACTTCTAACAGTGGTGCATGTACCCAGAACAATAATGATAAAACAAACTTCTAACAGTGGTGCATGTACCCAGAACAATAATGATAAAACAAACTTCTAACAGTGGTGCAAGTACCCAGAACAATAATGATAAAACAAACTTCTAACAGTGGTGCATGTACCCAGAACAATAATGATAAAACAAACTTCTAACAGTGGTGCAAGTACCCAGAACAATAATGATAAAACAAACTTCTAACAGTGGTGCATGTACCCAGAACAATAATGATAAAACAAACTTCTAACAGTGGTGCAAGTACCCAGAACAATAATGATAAAACAAACTTCTAACAGTGGTGCATGTACCCAGAACAATAATGATAAAACAAACTTCTAACAATGGTGCATGTACCCAGAACAATAATGATAAAACAAACTTCTAACAGTGGTGCATGTACCCAGAACAATAATGATAAAACAAACTTCTAACAGTGGTGCAAGTACCCAGAACAATAATGATAAAACAAACTTCTAACAGTGGTGCATGTACCCAGAACAATAATGATAAAACAAACTTCTAACAGTGGTGCATGTACCCAGAACAATAATGATAAAACAAACTTCTAACAGTGGTGCAAGTACCCAGAACAATAATGATAAAACAAACTTCTAACAATGGTGCATGTACCCAGAACAATAATGATAAAACAAACTTCTAACAGTGGTGCATGTACCCAGAACAATAATGATAAAACAAACTTCTAACAGTGGGTGCAAGTACCCAGAACAATAATGATAAAACAAACTTCTAACAGTGGTGCATGTACCCAGAACAATAATGATAAAACAAACTTCTAACAGTGGTGCAAGTACCCAGAACAATAATGATAAAACAAACTTCTAACAGTGGTGCATGTACCCAGAACAATAATGATAAAACAAACTTCTAACAGTGGTGCATGTACCCAGAACAATAATGATAAAACAAACTTCTAACAATGGGTGCAAGTACCCAGAACAATAATGATAAAACAAACTTCTAACAGTGGTGCATGTACCCAGAACAATAATGATAAAACAAACTTCTAACAGTGGTGCAAGTACCCAGAACAATAATGATAAAACAAACTTCTAACAGTGGTGCATGTACCCAGAACAATAATGATAAAACAAACTTCTTACAATGGGTGCAAGTACCCAGAACAATAATGATAAAACAAACTTCTAACAGTGGTGCATGTACCCAGAACAATAATGATAAAACAAACTTCTAACAGTGGTGCAAGTACCCAGAACAATAATGATAAAACAAACTTCTAACAATGGTGCAAGTACCCAGAACAATAATGATAAAACAAACTTCTAACAGTGGTGCATGTACCCAGAACAATAATGATAAAACAAACTTCTAACAGTGGTGCAAGTACCCAGAACAATAATGATAAAACAAACTTCTAACAGTGGTGCATGTACCCAGAACAATAATGATAAAACAAACTTCTAACAGTGGTGCAATGTACCCAGAACAATAATGATAAAACAAACTTCTAACAGTGGTGCATGTACCCAGAACAATAATGATAAAACAAACTTCTAACAGTGGTGCATGTACCCAGAACAATAATGATAAAACAAACTTCTAACAGTGGTGCATGTACCCAGAACAATAATGATAAAACAAACTTCTAACAATGGTGCAAGTACCCAGAACAATAATGATAAAACAAACTTCTAACAGTGGTGCATGTACCCAGAACAATAATGATAAAACAAACTTCTAACAGTGGTGCATGTACCCAGAACAATAATGATAAAACAAACTTCTAACAGTGGTGCAAGTACCCAGAACAATAATGATAAAACAAACTTCTAACAGTGGTGCATGTACCCAGAACAATAATGATAAAACAAACTTCTAACAATGGGTGCAAGTACCCAGAACAATAATGATAAAACAAACTTCTAACAGTGGTGCATGTACCCAGAACAATAATGATAAAACAAACTTCTAACAGTGGTGCATGTACCCAGAACAATAATGATAAAACAAACTTCTAACAGTGGTGCATGTACCCAGAACAATAATGATAAAACAAACTTCTAACAGTGGTGCAAGTACCCAGAACAATAATGATAAAACAAACTTCTAACAGTGGTGCATGTACCCAGAACAATAATGATAAAACAAACTTCTAACAGTGGTGCATGTACCCAGAACAATAATGATAAAACAAACTTCTAACAGTGGTGCAATGTACCCAGAACAATAATGATAAAACAAACTTCTAACAGTGGTGCAAGTACCCAGAACAATAATGATAAAACAAACTTCTAACAGTGGTGCATGTACCCAGAACAATAATGATAAAACAAACTTCTAACAGTGGTGCATGTACCCAGAACAATAATGATAAAACAAACTTCTAACAGTGGTGCATGTACCCAGAACAATAATGATAAAACAAACTTCTAACAGTGGTGCAAGTACCCAGAACAATAATGATAAAACAAACTTCTAACAGTGGTGCATGTACCCAGAACAATAATGATAAAACAAACTTCTAACAGTGGTGCAAGTACCCAGAACAATAATGATAAAACAAACTTCTAACAGTGGTGCATGTACCCAGAACAATAATGATAAAAACAAACTTCTTACAATGGGTGCAAGTACCCAGAACAATAATGATAAAACAAACTTCTAACAGTGGTGCATGTACCCAGAACAATAATGATAAAACAAACTTCTTACAATGGGTGCAAGTACCCAGAACAATAATGATAAAACAAACTTCTAACAGTGGTGCATGTACCCAGAACAATAATGATAAAACAAACTTCTAACAGTGGTGCAAGTACCCAGAACAATAATGATAAAACAAACTTCTAACAGTGGTGCATGTACCCAGAACAATAATGATAAAACAAACTTCTAACAGTGGTGCAAGTACCCAGAACAATAATGATAAAACAAACTTCTAACAGTGGTGCATGTACCCAGAACAATAATGATAAAACAAACTTCTAACAGTGGTGCATGTACCCAGAACAATAATGATAAAACAAACTTCTAACAGTGGTGCAATGTACCCAGAACAATAATGATAAAACAAACTTCTAACAGTGGCGCATTTACCCAGAACAATAATGATAAAACAAACTTCTAACAATGGTGCAAGTACCCAGAACAATAATGATAAAACAAACTTCTAAAAGTGGGTGCATGTACCCAGAACAATAATGATAAAACAAACTTCTAACAGTGGTGCAAGTATGTACCCAGAACAATAATGATAAAACAAACTTCTAACAATGGGTGCAAGTACCCAGAACAATAATGATAAAACAAACTTCTAACAGTGGTGCAAGTACCCAGAACAATAATGATAAAACAAACTTCTAACAGTGGTGCATGTACCCAGAACAATAATGATAAAACAAACTTCTAACAGTGGGTGCAAGTACCCAGAACAATAATGATAAAACAAACTTCTAACAGTGGTGCATGTACCCAGAACAATAATGATAAAACAAACTTCTAACAGTGGTGCATGTACCCAGAACAATAATGATAAAACAAACTTCTAACAGTGGTGCATGTACCCAGAACAATAATGATAAAACAAACTTCTAACAATGGTGCAAGTACCCAGAACAATAATGATAAAACAAACTTCTAACAGTGGTGCATGTACCCAGAACAATAATGATAAAACAAACTTCTAACAGTGGTGCATGTACCCAGAACAATAATGATAAAACAAACTTCTAACAATGGGTGCAAGTACCCAGAACAATAATGATAAAACAAACTTCTAACAGTGGTGCATGTACCCAGAACAATAATGATAAAACAAACTTCTTACAATGGGTGCAAGTACCCAGAACAATAATGATAAAACAAACTTCTAACAGTGGTGCATGTACCCAGAACAATAATGATAAAACAAACTTCTTACAATGGTGCAAGTACCCAGAACAATAATGATAAAACAAACTTCTAACAGTGGTGCATGTACCCAGAACAATAATGATAAAACAAACTTCTTACAATGGGTGCAAGTACCCAGAACAATAATGATAAAACAAACTTCTAACAGTGGTGCATGTACCCAGAACAATAATGATAAAACAAACTTCTAACAGTGGTGCAAGTACCCAGAACAATAATGATAAAACAAACTTCTAACAGTGGTGCAAGTACCCAGAACAATAATGATAAAACAAACTTCTAACAGTGGTGCATGTACCCAGAACAATAATGATAAAACAAACTTCTAACAGTGGTGCAAGTACCCAGAACAATAATGATAAAACAAACTTCTAACAGTGGTGCATGTACCCAGAACAATAATGATAAAACAAACTTCTAACAATGGTGCAAGTACCCAGAACAATAATGATAAAACAAACTTCTAACAGTGGTGCATGTACCCAGAACAATAATGATAAAACAAACTTCTAACAGTGGTGCATGTACCCAGAACAATAATGATAAAACAAACTTCTAACAATGGGTGCAAGTACCCAGAACAATAATGATAAAACAAACTTCTAACAGTGGTGCATGTACCCAGAACAATAATGATAAAACAAACTTCTAACAGTGGTGCAAGTACCCAGAACAATAATGATAAAACAAACTTCTAACAGTGGTGCATGTACCCAGAACAATAATGATAAAACAAACTTCTAACAGTGGTAATGATAAAACAAACTTCTAACAATGTACCCAGAACAATAATGATAAAACAAACTTCTAACAATGGGTGCAAGTACCCAGAACAATAATGATAAAACAAACTTCTAACAGTGGTGCATGTACCCAGAACAATAATGATAAAACAAACTTCTAACAGTGGTGCAAGTACCCAGAACAATAATGATAAAACAAACTTCTAACAGTGGTGCATGTACCCAGAACAATAATGATAAAACAAACTTCTAACAGTGGTGCATGTACCCAGAACAATAATGATAAAACAAACTTCTAACAGTGGTGCATGTACCCAGAACAATAATGATAAAACAAACTTCTAACAATGGTGCAAGTACCCAGAACAATAATGATAAAACAAACTTCTTACAATGGGTGCATGTACCCAGAACAATAATGATAAAAACAAACTTCTAACAGTGGTGCATGTACCCAGAACAATAATCATAAAAACAAACTTCTTACAGTGGGTGCAAGTACCCAGAACAATAATGATAAAACAAACTTCTAACAGTGGTGCATGTACCCAGAACAATAATGATAAAACAAACTTCTAACAGTGGTGCAAGTACCCAGAACAATAATGATAAAACAAACTTCTAACAGTGGTGCAAGTACCCAGAACAATAATGATAAAACAAACTTCTAACAGTGGTGCATGTACCCAGAACAATAATGATAAAACAAACTTCTAACAATGGTGCAAGTACCCAGAACAATAATGATAAAACAAACTTCTAACAGTGGTGCATGTACCCAGAACAATAATGATAAAACAAACTTCTAACAATGGTGCAAGTACCCAGAACAATAATGATAAAACAAACTTCTAACAGTGGTGCATGTACCCAGAACAATAATGATAAAACAAACTTCTAACAGTGGTGCATGTACCCAGAACAATAATGATAAAAACAAACTTCTTACAATGGGTGCAAGTACCCAGAACAATAATGATAAAAACAAACTTCTAACAGTGGTGCATGTACCCAGAACAATAATGATAAAAACAAACTTCTTACAATGGGTGCAAGTACCCAGAACAATAATGATAAAACAAACTTCTAACAGTGGTGCATGTACCCAGAACAATAATGATAAAACAAACTTCTAACAGTGGTGCATGTACCCAGAACAATAATGATAAAAACAAACTTCTTACAATGGGTGCAAGTACCCAGAACAATAATGATAAAAACAAACTTCTAACAGTGGTGCATGTACCCAGAACAATAATGATAAAACAAACTTCTAACAGTGGTGCATGTACCCAGAACAATAATGATAAAACAAACTTCTAACAATGGTGCAAGTACCCAGAACAATAATGATAAAACAAACTTCTAACAGTGGTGCATGTACCCAGAACAATAATGATAAAAACAAACTTCTTACAATGGGTGCAAGTACCCAGAACAATAATGATAAAAACAAACTTCTAACAGTGGTGCAAGTACCCAGAACAATAATGATAAAAACAAACTTCTAACAGTGGTGCATGTACCCAGAACAATAATGATAAAAACAAACTTCTAACAGTGGTGCATGTACCCAGAACAATAATGATAAAACAAACTTCTAACAATGGTGCAAGTACCCAGAACAATAATGATAAAACAAACTTCTTACAATGGTGCATGTACCCAGAACAATAATGATAAAAACAAACTTCTAACAGTGGTGCAAGTACCCAGAACAATAATGATAAAAACAAACTTCTTACAATGGGTGCAAGTACCCAGAACAATAATGATAAAAACAAACTTCTAACAGTGGTGCAAGTACCCAGAACAATAATGATAAAAACAAACTTCTTACAATGGGTGCAAGTACCCAGAACAATAATGATAAAAACAAACTTCTAACAGTGGTGCATGTACCCAGAACAATAATGATAAAAACAAACTTCTTACAATGGTGCAAGTACCCAGAACAATAATGATAAAACAAACTTCTAACAGTGGTGCATGTACCCAGAACAATAATGATAAAACAAACTTCTAACAATGGGTGCAAGTACCCAGAACAATAATGATAAAACAAACTTCTAACAGTGGTGCATGTACCCAGAACAATAATGATAAAAACAAACTTCTAACAGTGGTGCAAGTACCCAGAACAATAATGATAAAAACAAACTTCTAACAGTGGTGCAAGTACCCAGAACAATAATGATAAAAACAAACTTCTAACAGTGGTGCATGTACCCAGAACAATAATGATAAAAACAAACTTCTTACAATGGGTGCAAGTACCCAGAACAATAATGATAAAAACAAACTTCTAACAGTGGTGCATGTACCCAGAACAATAATGATAAAAACAAACTTCTTACAATGGGTGCAAGTACCCAGAACAATAATGATAAAAACAAACTTCTAACAGTGGTGCATGTACCCAGAACAATAATGATAAAAACAAACTTCTAACAGTGGTGCATGTACCCAGAACAATAATGATAAAAACAAACTTCTAACAATGGTGCAAGTACCCAGAACAATAATGATAAAAACA
This sequence comes from Tachypleus tridentatus, assembly GCF_004210375.1. Taxonomy (NCBI): domain Eukaryota; kingdom Metazoa; phylum Arthropoda; class Merostomata; order Xiphosura; family Limulidae; genus Tachypleus; species Tachypleus tridentatus. Next base: position 157,347,829 of record NC_134833.1, on the reverse strand, counting down.
AACTTCTAACAGTGGTGCATGTACCCAGAACAATAATGATAAAAACAAACTTCTTACAATGGGTGCAAGTACCCAGAACAATAATGATAAAAACAAACTTCTAACAGTGGTGCATGTACCCAGAACAATAATGATAAAAACAAACTTCTAACAGTGGTGCATGTACCCAGAACAATAATGATAAAAACAAACTTCTTACAATGGGTGCAAGTACCCAGAACAATAATGATAAAAACAAACTTCTAACAGTGGTGCATGTACCCAGAACAATAATGATAAAAACAAACTTCTAACAGTGGTGCAAGTACCCAGAACAATAATGATAAAAACAAACTTCTTACAATGGGTGCAAGTACCCAGAACAATAATGATAAAAACAAACTTCTAACAGTGGTGCATGTACCCAGAACAATAATGATAAAACAAACTTCTAACAGTGGTGCATGTACCCAGAACAATAATGATAAAACAAACTTCTAACAATGGGTGCATACCCAGAACAATAATGATAAAACAAGCTTCTTACAATGGGTGCATGTACCCAGAACAATAATGATAAAAACAAACTTCTAACAGTGGTGCATGTACCCAGAACAATAATAATAAAAACAAACTTCTTACAATGGGTGCAAGTACCCAGAACAATAATGATAAAACAAACTTCTAACAGTGGTGCATGTACCCAGAACAATAATGATAAAAACAAACTTCTAACAGTGGTGCAAGTACCCAGAACAATAATGATAAAACAAACTTCTAACATGGTGGTGCAAGTACCCAGAACAATAATGATAAAACAAACTTCTAACAGTGGTGCATGTACCCAGAACAATAATGATAAAACAAACTTCTTACAAGTGGTGCAAGTACCCAGAACAATAATGATAAAACAAACTTCTAACAGTGGTGCATGTACCCAGAACAATAATGATAAAAACAAACTTCTTACAATGGGTGCAAGTACCCAGAACAATAATGATAAAAACAAACTTCTAACAGTGGTGCATGTACCCAGAACAATAATGATAAAAACAAACTTCTAACAGTGGTGCATGTACCCAGAACAATAATGATAAAACAAACTTCTAACAATGGGTGCAAGTACCCAGAACAATAATGATAAAAACAAACTTCTAACAGTGGTGCATGTACCCAGAACAATAATGATAAAAACAAACTTCTTACAATGGGTGCAAGTACCCAGAACAATAATGATAAAAACAAACTTCTAACAGTGGTGCATGTACCCAGAACAATAATGATAAAAACAAACTTCTAACAGTGGTGCATGTACCCAGAACAATAATGATAAAAACAAACTTCTTACAATGGGTGCAAGTACCCAGAACAATAATGATAAAAACAAACTTCTAACAGTGGTGCATGTACCCAGAACAATAATGATAAAAACAAACTTCTAACAGTGGTGCAAGTACCCAGAACAATAATGATAAAAACAAACTTCTTACAATGGGTGCAAGTACCCAGAACAATAATGATAAAAACAAACTTCTAACAGTGGTGCATGTACCCAGAACAATAATGATAAAAACAAACTTCTAACAGTGGTGCATGTACCCAGAACAATAATGATAAAAACAAACTTCTAACAGTGGTGCAAGTACCCAGAACAATAATGATAAAAACAAACTTCTTACAATGGGTGCAAGTACCCAGAACAATAATGATAAAAACAAACTTCTAACAGTGGTGCAAGTACCCAGAACAATAATGATAAAAACAAACTTCCAACAGTGGTGCATGTACCCAGAACAATAATAATAAAAACAAACTTCTTACAATGGGTGCATGTACCCAGAACAATAATGATAAAAACAAACTTCTTACAATGGGTGCAAGTACCCAGAACAATAATGATAAAAACAAACTTCTAACAGTGGTGCATGTACCCAGAACAATAATGATAAAAACAAACTTCTTACAATGGGTGCAAGTACCCAGAACAATAATGATAAAAACAAACTTCTAACAGTGGTGCATGTACCCAGAACAATAATGATAAAAACAAACTTCTAACAGTGGTGCAAGTACCCAGAACAATAATGATAAAAACAAACTTCTAACAGTGGTGCATGTACCCAGAACAATAATGATAAAACAAACTTCTACAATGGGTGCAAGTACCCAGAACAATAATGATAAAACAAACTTCTAACAGTGGTGCATGTACCCAGAACAATAATGATAAAACAAACTTCTAACAGTGGTGCATGTACCCAGAACAATAATGATAAAACAAACTTCTTACAATGGTGCAAGTACCCAGAACAATAATGATAAAACAAACTTCTAACAGTGGTGCATGTACCCAGAACAATAATGATAAAACAAACTTCTAACAATGGGTGCAAGTACCCAGAACAATAATGATAAAACAAACTTCTAACAGTGGTGCATGTACCCAGAACAATAATGATAAAAACAAACTTCTAACAGTGGTGCAAGTACCCAGAACAATAATGATAAAAACAAACTTCTAACAGTGGTGCATGTACCCAGAACAATAATGATAAAACAAACTTCTAACAGTGGTGCATGTACCCAGAACAATAATGATAAAACAAACTTCTAACAGTGGTGCAAGTACCCAGAACAATAATGATAAAAACAAACTTCTAACAGTGGTGCATGTACCCAGAACAATAATGATAAAAACAAACTTCTTACAATGGGTGCAAGTACCCAGAACAATAATGATAAAAACAAACTTCTAACAGTGGTGCAAGTACCCAGAACAATAATGATAAAAACAAACTTCCAACAGTGGTGCATGTACCCAGAACAATAATGATAAAAACAAACTTCTAACAGTGGTGCATGTACCCAGAACAATAATGATAAAAACAAACTTCTTACAATGGGTGCAAGTACCCAGAACAATAATGATAAAAACAAACTTCTAACAGTGGTGCATGTACCCAGAACAATAATGATAAAAACAAACTTCTTACAATGGGTGCAAGTACCCAGAACAATAATGATAAAAACAAACTTCTAACAGTGGTGCATGTACCCAGAACAATAATGATAAAAACAAACTTCCAACAGTGGTGCATGTACCCAGAACAATAATGATAAAACAAACTTCTAACAATGGGTGCAAGTACCCAGAACAATAATGATAAAACAAACTTCTAACAGTGGTGCATGTACCCAGAACAATAATGATAAAACAAACTTCTTACAATGGGTGCAAGTACCCAGAACAATAATGATAAAAACAAACTTCTAACAGTGGTGCATGTACCCAGAACAATAATGATAAAAACAAACTTCTAACAGTGGTGCAAGTACCCAGAACAATAATGATAAAAACAAACTTCTAACAATGGTGCAAGTACCCAGAACAATAATGATAAAACAAACTTCTAACAGTGGTGCATGTACCCAGAACAATAATGATAAAACAAACTTCTAACAGTGGTGCATGTACCCAGAACAATAATGATAAAAACAAACTTCTTACAATGGGTGCAAGTACCCAGAACAATAATGATAAAAACAAACTTCTAACAGTGGTGCATGTACCCAGAACAATAATGATAAAAACAAACTTCTAACAGTGGTGCAAGTACCCAGAACAATAATGATAAAAACAAACTTCTAACAGTGGTGCATGTACCCAGAACAATAATGATAAAAACAAACTTCTTACAATGGGTGCAAGTACCCAGAACAATAATGATAAAACAAACTTCTAACAGTGGTGCAATGTACCCAGAACAATAATGATAAAACAAACTTCTTACAATGGGTGCAAGTACCCAGAACAATAATGATAAAACAAACTTCTAACAGTGGTGCATGTACCCAGAACAATAATGATAAAACAAACTTCTAACAGTGGTGCATGTACCCAGAACAATAATGATAAAACAAACTTCTTACAATGGGTGCAAGTACCCAGAACAATAATGATAAAACAAACTTCTAACAATGGTGCAAGTACCCAGAACAATAATGATAAAACAAACTTCTAACAGTGGTGCATGTACCCAGAACAATAATGATAAAACAAACTTCTAACAGTGGTGCAAGTACCCAGAACAATAATGATAAAAACAAACTTCTAACAGTGGTGCAAGTACCCAGAACAATAATGATAAAAACAAACTTCTAACAGTGGTGCATGTACCCAGAACAATAATGATAAAAACAAACTTCTTACAATGGGTGCAAGTACCCAGAACAATAATGATAAAACAAACTTCTAACAGTGGTGCATGTACCCAGAACAATAATGATAAAACAAACTTCTTACAATGGGTGCAAGTACCCAGAACAATAATGATAAAAACAAACTTCTAACAGTGGTGCATGTACCCAGAACAATAATGATAAAAACAAACTTCTAACAGTGGTGCATGTACCCAGAACAATAATAATAAAAACAAACTTCTTACAATGGGTGCAAGTACCCAGAACAATAATGATAAAACAAACTTCTAACAGTGGTGCATGTACCCAGAACAATAATGATAAAAACAAACTTCTTACAATGGGTGCAAGTACCCAGAACAATAATGATAAAAACAAACTTCTAACAGTGGTGCAAGTACCCAGAACAATAATGATAAAAACAAACTTCTAACAGTGGTGCAAGTACCCAGAACAATAATGATAAAAACAAACTTCTAACAGTGGTGCATGTACCCAGAACAATAATGATAAAACAAACTTCTAACAATGGTGCAAGTACCCAGAACAATAATGATGAAAACAAACTTCTAACAGTGGTGCATGTACCCAGAACAATAATGATAAAAACAAACTTCTTACAATGGGTGCAAGTACCCAGAACAATAATGATAAAAACAAACTTCTAACAGTGGTGCATGTACCCAGAACAATAATGATAAAAACAAACTTCTAACAGTGGTGCATGTACCCAGAACAATAATGATAAAAACAAACTTCTAACAGTGGTGCATGTACCCAGAACAATAATGATAAAAACAAACTTCTTACAATGGGTGCAAGTACCCAGAACAATAATGATAAAAACAAACTTCTTACAATGGGTGCAAGTACCCAGAACAATAATGATAAAAACAAACTTCTAACAGTGGTGCAAGTACCCAGAACAATAATGATAAAAACAAACTTCTTACAATGGGTGCAAGTACCCAGAACAATAATGATAAAAACAAACTTCTTACAATGGGTGCAAGTACCCAGAACAATAATGATAAAAACAAACTTCTAACAGTGGTGCAAGTACCCAGAACAATAATGATAAAAACAAACTTCTTACAATGGGTGCAAGTACCCAGAACAATAATGATAAAAACAAACTTCTAACAGTGGTGCATGTACCCAGAACAATAATGATAAAAACAAACTTCTAACAGTGGTGCATGTACCCAGAACAATAATGATAAAAACAAACTTCTTACAATGGGTGCAAGTACCCAGAACAATAATGATAAAAACAAACTTCTTACAATGGGTGCAAGTACCCAGAACAATAATGATAAAAACAAACTTCTAACAGTGGTGCATGTACCCAGAACAATAATGATAAAAACAAACTTCTAACAGTGGTGCAAGTACCCAGAACAATAATGATAAAAACAAACTTCTAACAGTGGTGCAAGTACCCAGAACAATAATGATAAAAACAAACTTCTAACAGTGGTGCATGTACCCAGAACAATAATGATAAAAACAAACTTCTTACAATGGGTGCAAGTACCCAGAACAATAATGATAAAAACAAACTTCTAACAGTGGTGCATGTACCCAGAACAATAATGATAAAAACAAACTTCTTACAATGGGTGCAAGTACCCAGAACAATAATGATAAAACAAACTTCTAACAGTGGTGCAATGTACCCAGAACAATAATGATAAAACAAACTTCTAACAGTGGTGCATGTACCCAGAACAATAATGATAAAACAAACTTCTTACAATGGGTGCAAGTACCCAGAACAATAATGATAAAACAAACTTCTAACAGTGGTGCATGTACCCAGAACAATAATGATAAAAACAAACTTCTTACAATGGGTGCAAGTACCCAGAACAATAATGATAAAAACAAACTTCTTACAGTGGGTGCAAGTACCCAGAACAATAATGATAAAAACAAACTTCTAACAGTGGTGCAAGTACCCAGAACAATAATGATAAAAACAAACTTCTAACAGTGGTGCATGTACCCAGAACAATAATGATAAAAACAAACTTCTTACAATTGGTGCAAGTACCCAGAACAATAATGATAAAAACAAACTTCTAACAGTGGTGCATGTACCCAGAACAATAATGATAAAAACAAACTTCTTACAATGGGTGCAAGTACCCAGAACAATAATGATAAAAACAAACTTCTAACAGTGGTGCATGTACCCAGAACAATAATGATAAAAACAAACTTCTAACAGTGGTGCATGTACCCAGAACAATAATGATAAAAACAAACTTCTAACAGTGGTGCATGTACCCAGAACAATAATGATAAAAACAAACTTCTTACAATGGGTGCAAGTACCCAGAACAATAATGATAAAAACAAACTTCTTACAATGGGTGCAAGTACCCAGAACAATAATGATAAAAACAAACTTCTAACAGTGGTGCAAGTACCCAGAACAATAATGATAAAAACAAACTTCTTACAATGGGTGCAAGTACCCAGAACAATAATGATAAAAACAAACTTCTTACAATGGGTGCAAGTACCCAGAACAATAATGATAAAAACAAACTTCTAACAGTGGTGCATGTACCCAGAACAATAATGATAAAAACAAACTTCTTACAGTGGGTGCAAGTACCCAGAACAATAATGATAAAAACAAACTTCTAACAGTGGTGCAAGTACCCAGAACAATAATGATAAAAACAAACTTCTAACAGTGGTGCATGTACCCAGAACAATAATGATAAAAACAAACTTCTTACAATGGGTGCAAGTACCCAGAACAATAATGATAAAAACAAACTTCTTACAATTGGTGCAAGTACCCAGAACAATAATGATAAAAACAAACTTCTAACAGTGGTGCATGTACCCAGAACAATAATAATAAAAACAAACTTCTTACAATGGGTGCAAGTACCCAGAACAATAATGATAAAAACAAACTTCTAACAGTGGTGCATGTACCCAGAACAATAATGATAAAAACAAACTTCTAACAGTGGTGCAAGTACCCAGAACAATAATGATAAAAACAAACTTCTAACAGTGGTGCATGTACCCAGAACAATAATGATAAAAACAAACTTCTTACAATTGGTGCAAGTACCCAGAACAATAATGATAAAAACAAACTTCTAACAGTGGTGCATGTACCCAGAACAATAATGATAAAAACAAACTTCTTACAATGGTGCAAGTACCCAGAACAATAATGATAAAAACAAACTTCTAACAGTGGTGCGTGTACCCAGAACAATAATGATAAAAACAAACTTCTAACAGTGGTGCATGTACCCAGAACAATAATGATAAAAACAAACTTCTTACAATGGGTGCAAGTACCCAGAACAATAATGATAAAAACAAACTTCTAACAGTGGTGCATGTACCCAGAACAATAATAATAAAAACAAACTTCTTACAATGGGTGCAAGTACCCAGAACAATAATGATAAAAACAAACTTCTAACAGTGGTGCATGTACCCAGAACAATAATGATAAAAACAAACTTCTAACAGTGGTGCATGTACCCAGAACAATAATGATAAAAACAAACTTCTTACAATGGGTGCAAGTACCCAGAACAATAATGATAAAAACAAACTTCTAACAGTGGTGCAATGTACCCAGAACAATAATGATAAAAACAAACTTCTAACAGTGGTGCAAGTACCCAGAACAATAATGATAAAAACAAACTTCTTACAATGGGTGCATGTACCCAGAACAATAATGATAAAAACAAACTTCTAACAGTGGTGCATGTACCCAGAACAATAATGATAAAACAAACTTCTAACAGTGGTGCATGTACCCAGAACAATAATGATAAAAACAAACTTCTAACAGTGGTGCAAGTACCCAGAACAATAATGATAAAAACAAACTTCTTACAATGGGTGCAAGTACCCAGAACAATAATGATAAAAACAAACTTCTAACAGTGGTGCAAGTACCCAGAACAATAATGATAAAAACAAACTTCTAACAGTGGTGCGTGTACCCAGAACAATAATGATAAAAACAAACTTCTTACAATGGGTGCAAGTACCCAGAACAATAATGATAAAAACAAACTTCTAACAGTGGTGCATGTACCCAGAACAATAATGATAAAAACAAACTTCTTACAATGGGTGCAAGTACCCAGAACAATAATGATAAAACAAACTTCTAACAGTGGTGCATGTACCCAGAACAATAATGATAAAAACAAACTTCTTACAATGGGTGCAAGTACCCAGAACAATAATGATAAAAACAAACTTCTAACAGTGGTGCATGTACCCAGAACAATAATGATAAAAACAAACTTCTAACAGTGGTGCATGTACCCAGAACAATAATGATAAAAACAAACTTCTTACAATGGGTGCAAGTACCCAGAACAATAATGATAAAAACAAACTTCTAACAGTGGTGCATGTACCCAGAACAATAATGATAAAAACAAACTTCTTACAATGGGTGCAAGTACCCAGAACAATAATGATAAAAACAAACTTCTAACAGTGGTGCATGTACCCAGAACAATAATGATAAAAACAAACTTCTAACAGTGGTGCAAGTACCCAGAACAATAATGATAAAAACAAACTTCTAACAGTGGTGCATGTACCCAGAACAATAATGATAAAAACAAACTTCTTACAATGGGTGCAAGTACCCAGAACAATAATGATAAAAACAAACTTCTAACAGTGGTGCAAGTACCCAGAACAATAATGATAAAAACAAACTTCTAACAGTAGTGCGTGTACCCAGAACAATAATGATAAAAACAAACTTCTAACATTGGTGCATGTACCCAGAACAATAATGATAAAAACAAACTTCTTACGATGGGTGCAAGTACCCAGAACAATAATGATAAAAACAAACTTCTAACAGTGGTGCATGTACCCAGAACAATAATAATAAAAACAAACTTCTTACAATGGGTGCAAGTACCCAGAACAATAATGATAAAACAAACTTCTAACAGTGGTGCATGTACCCAGAACAATAATGATAAAAACAAACTTCTAACAGTGGTGCATGTACCCAGAACAATAATGATAAAAACAAACTTCTTACAATTGGGTGCAAGTACCCAGAACAATAATGATAAAAACAAACTTCTAACAGTGGTGCATGTACCCAGAACAATAATGATAAAAACAAACTTCTTACAATGGGTGCAAGTACCCAGAACAATAATGATAAAAACAAACTTCTAACAGTGGTGCATGTACCCAGAACAATAATGATAAAAACAAACTTCTAACAGTGGTGCGTGTACCCAGAACAATAATGATAAAAACAAACTTCTAACAGTGGTGCAAGTACCCAGAACAATAATGATAAAACAAACTTCTAACAGTGGTGCATGTACCCAGAACAATAATGATAAAAACAAACTTCTAACAGTGGTGCATGTACCCAGAACAATAATGATAAAAACAAACTTCTAACAGTGGTGCGTGTACCCAGAACAATAATGATAAAAACAAACTTCTAACAGTGGTGCAAGTACCCAGAACAATAATGATAAAAACAAACTTCTAACAGTGGTGCAAGTACCCAGAACAATAATGATAAAAACAAACTTCTAACAGTGGTGCATGTACCCAGAACAATAATGATAAAAACAAACTTCTAACAGTGGTGCATGTACCCAGAACAATAATGATAAAAACAAACTTCTTACAATGGGTGCAAGTACCCAGAACAATAATGATAAAAACAAACTTCTAACAGTGGTGCATGTACCCAGAACAATAATGATAAAAACAAACTTCTTACAATGGGTGCAAGTACCCAGAACAATAATGATAAAAACAAACTTCTTACAATGGGTGCAAGTACCCAGAACAATAATGATAAAAACAAACTTCTAACAGTGGTGCGTGTACCCAGAACAATAATGATAAAAACAAACTTCTAACAGTGGTGCAAGTACCCAGAACAATAATGATAAAAACAAACTTCTAACAGTGGTGCATGTACCCAGAACAATAATGATAAAAACAAACTTCTTACAATGGGTGCAAGTACCCAGAACAATAATGATAAAAACAAACTTCTAACAGTGGTGCATGTACCCAGAACGATAATGATAAAAACAAACTTCTTACAATGGGTGCAAGTACCCAGAACAATAATGATAAAAACAAACTTCTAACAGTGGTGCATTTACCCAGAACAATAATGATAAAAACAAACTTCTTACAATGGGTGCAAGTACCCAGAACAATAATGATAAAAACAAACTTCTAACAGTGGTGCATGTACCCAGAACAATAATGATAAAAACAAACTTCTAACAGTGGTGCAAGTACCCAGAACAATAATGATAAAAACAAACTTCTAACAGTGGTGCATGTACCCAGAACAATAATGATAAAAACAAACTTCTAACAGTGGTGCATGTACCCAGAACAATAATGATAAAAACAAACTTCTTACAATGGGTGCAAGTACCCAGAACAATAATGATAAAAACAAACTTCTTACAATGGGTGCAAGTACCCAGAACAATAATAATAAAAACAAACTTCTTACAATGGGTGCAAGTACCCAGAACAATAATGATAAAAACAAACTTCTAACAGTGGTGCATGTACCCAGAACAATAATGATAAAAACAAACTTCTAACAGTGGTGCATGTACCCAGAACAATAATGATAAAAACAAACTTCTTACAATGGGTGCAAGTACCCAGAACAATAATGATAAAAACAAACTTCTAACAGTGGTGCATGTACCCAGAACAATAATGATAAAAACAAACTTCTTACAATGGGTGCAAGTACCCAGAACAATAATGATAAAAACAAACTTCTTACAATGGGTGCAAGTACCCAGAACAATAATGATAAAAACAAACTTCTTACAATGGGTGCAAGTACCCAGAACAATAATGATAAAAACAAACTTCTAACAGTGGTGCATGTACCCAGAACAATAATGATAAAAACAAACTTCTTACAATGGGTGCAAGTACCCAGAACAATAATGATAAAAACAAACTTCTAACAGTGGTGCGTGTACCCAGAACAATAATGATAAAAACAAACTTCTAACAGTGGTGCAAGTACCCAGAACAATAATGATAAAACAAACTTCTAACAGTGGTGCGTGTACCCAGAACAATAATGATAAAACAAACTTCTAACAGTGGTGCATGTACCCAGAACAATAATGATAAAAACAAACTTCTAACAGTGGTGCATGTACCCAGAACAATAATGATAAAAACAAACTTCTTACAATGGGTGCAAGTACCCAGAACAATAATGATAAAAACAAACTTCTAACAGTGGTGCATGTACCCAGAACAATAATGATAAAAACAAACTTCTAACAGTGGTGCATGTACCCAGAACAATAATGATAAAAACAAACTTCTAACAGTGGTGCATGTACCCAGAACAATAATGATAAAAACAAACTTCTTACAATGGGTGCAAGTACCCAGAACAATAATGATAAAAACAAACTTCTAACAGTGGTGCGTGTACCCAGAACAATAATGATAAAAACAAACTTCTAACAGTGGTGCAAGTACCCAGAACAATAATGATAAAAACAAACTTCTAACAGTAGTGCGTGTACCCAGAACAATAATGATAAAAACAAACTTCTAACAGTGGTGCATGTACCCAGAACAATAATGATAAAAACAAACTTCTAACAGTGGTGCATGTACCCAGAACAATAATGATAAAAACAAACTTCTTACAATGGGTGCAAGTACCCAGAACAATAATGATAAAAACAAACTTCTAACAGTGGTGCATGTACCCAGAACAATAATGATAAAAACAAACTTCTTACAATGGGTGCAAGTACCCAGAACAATAATGATAAAAACAAACTTCTTACAATGGGTACAAGTACCCAGAACAATAATGATAAAAACAAACTTCTTACAATGGGTGCAAGTACCCAGAACAATAATGATAAAAACAAACTTCTAACAGTGGTGCATGTACCCAGAACAATAATGATAAAAACAAACTTCTTACAATGGGTGCAAGTACCCAGAACAATAATGATAAAAACAAACTTCTAACAGTGGTGCAAGTACCCAGAACAATAATGATAAAAACAAACTTCTAACAGTGGTGTATATACCCAGAAAAATAAAAAAAACTTCTAAGAGTGGTGCAATTACCCAGAATATTAATAATAACAACACTTCTAACAGTGGGTGTAAGTATCTGCATAACTGTGTTTGTAAATGATCAGAGGTGAAGGAAACTCATGAGTTCAATACAGATAAGATATACATAAGATATACAGATGTGTCTGTTTAAGAAATACATTTACAGATCGTTTTAAAACACACACTTCATTTGGTAAACTATTTCTTGCTTGTGAAATTGTACACTTTACCTGTTATGCTAACCCTTGCTTGCTTGCTAAGTTATACTCTTTACTTGTCACGCTTCCCCTTGCTTGCTAAGTCATTCTTTTTACTTGTCACGCTTCCCCTTGCTTGCTAAGTCGTACTCTTTACTTGTCACTCTTCCCCTTGCTTGCTAAGTCGTACTCTTTACTTGTCACGCTTCCCCTTGCTTGCTAAGTCGTTACTCTTTACTTGTCACGCTTCCCCTTGTTTTTGGAGTCATTCTCTTTAGCTTGTCACTCTTCCCCTTGTTTGCTGGGATCGTTCTCTTTTACTTGTCACGCTTCCCCTTTGCACGCTGGGATCATTCTTTTTTACTTGTCACGCTTCCTTTGTTGCTGGGATCGTTACTCTTTTGTCATCTTCCCCTTGCGCTGGGATCCTACTCTTTACTTGTCACGCTTCCTTGTTTGTTGGGATCGTTCTCTTTACTTTCGCGCTTGCTTCCTTGTTTGTTGGGTCATGCCCTTTATTTATCGCTTGCTTCCCTTGGGATTGTTATCAGTCATACCCTTTTATTTATCATTCGCTTTCCTTGTTTTTTAAGGATCATACCTTTTTTACTTGTTTCGGCTTCCCAGCGCTGGGATCGTCATGCTTCCCCTTGTTTGCGAGTCATTCTGCTTCCCTTGTTTGTTAAGGTTATACTCTTTATTTGTCACGCTTCCCCTAAGTCATACTCTTTACTTGTCACGCTTCCCCTTGCTTGCTAAGTTATACTCTTTACTTGTCACGCTTCCCCTAAGTCATACTCTTTGCTTGTCACGCTTCCCTTGTTTGCTGGGTTATGCACTTTGCTTGCGCACGCTTCCCTTGCTTGCTAAGTTATACACTTTACTTGTCACGCTTCCCCTTGCTTGCTAAGTTATACACTTTACTTGCCACGCTTCCCCTTGCTTGCTAAGTTATACACTTTACTTGCCACGCTTCCCCTTGCTTGCTAAGTTATACACTTTACTTAATAAAGTAAATACATTTACTTTAACATTCATCATTTTTCTAACCTTTACAAATAAAACAGTTTACCATCAAGTTGTCTGTAACCGTTCCCTAACGTGGAGATATTAACTCAAACATTTAGAAAACACTTGACGCAGCCAGACCTTTTACGAACAATGTTCGTTACTGACACGAACTAAGAAACTTAGTAACAAGAACAGAATAATTAGTTACCTTTGACTAACTGGTGAGGCTTGTTGCACAATTTGTTGCTGTCTTTCTAATGTCCTTTGTGAATTAGCTAAATGGTTTTCTGAGTCTCTGTCCAGCACTTTGCTGGTACAGTCTGTATTAAGAAGTTTTGTCCGCGGTAAAGACTGACCTTTAGTCAGCACCCCAACATCCTGGCTTTCAGTGCTAATGTTTAAAAACTTTGAGCTTCGTCGCTCAAACGTGTTAATTATTTGGTTGTCTAGACACTTTTTGTTTAAACTTTGCACAGAATTCAGTTCATTCTGTTTCCGGATCGCTTCTTCATCTCGCTTCTCTCTTTCTATCCGCTTCTTTCGTCGAAGAAGCAGAAAAATAACTACAGCTGTGATGGCTAATAATGGTGTTATTGCCGATAACGTTCCAATTAACGTCACCTGGTGACCTGAAAGTTTGTTCTCATCCGCCACATGATGAGAGACGCCAGATACGTCCGCGTCCGATGGAACTTCTACACCTTGTTGGATAACGTACTGCGTTTTCTCCCTTCCACCGGCGTTCCTCGTGCTCGTATCACACAACCTTCCACTAAATCCAGGTGAACACACACACACAAACACATTAACACGATTCACGCAGGTTCCGCCATTCTGACAAGGATTCGAACTGCACTCGTCCACTTCCATGGAACAGTCCTTGGACGTGAATCCTGGATGACAATCACACCGGAAGTCATTGACCAGGTCGTGGCACGTGCCACCGTTCGCGCAAGGTTTGGTAAGACAGTCGTCCACGTTCACTTGGCACAAGGAACCGATGAATCCTGGCACGCACGTGCAGTGAAAGGAGTTCACATCATCCACACACGTGCCTCCGTTCACACATGGATTGTCCACACAGTCATTGATGTCCATCTCACAGTTATCCCCGACGAACCCCGTGCGACAGAAACACGTGTAACCGTCCGAGTGGTCCACGCAGCTACCACCTGCACAAGCAACCCACAATAATTAAAAAAACAATCACCAATACCATTGCTTTAACTTGACAATTATACTCTTAGAAACTGGTTCGTATATGACTAAATTACCAAGTTTTTTGTTTAAAATTTCATGAAAGTAACTTATTCTCCCCACTCAGAAAATCGCCCATATAAGAGCAATTCTATTCCTAAAAACCAAGTACTTAATATTTTAATTACATAACTATAGTGATTTATACTGCAATGTTTTTAAACTTACCGTTCTGACACGGATTGGGCTCACATATATTTTCCTCGGTCTCACAAGTTTTTCCAGAAAATCCGTGGGCACAGAGACACCGATACCCACGGGACGAAGCGATACACGAACCTCCATTCCTGCACAGGTCCTCGATACACGTGCTGGCAGAAATTTCGCAGTGTTGACCGTAGTAACCCACGCTACACTTACACGTATAATTTTTACCTGTGCCCTAGATAACGAACGAATGTAATTGTTAGATGAATAGCTACGTATTGTTTTTTTTACAACCAACACGTAAGAAACAAACAAATCACCTCGCGCTAAAAAAACATTTAAAAGATCCAACCGCAACTCATTAAATGAACAGCGATAACAACAAAAAAAAACAATAGCCCATAGTTCTTAATGGTGTAAACTATATTACGTAAAAAATAATACATATGCATTCTTAACAAAATGAAACTAAACAAGGAAATATTACATCATTATTAAAAAAACATGTGACGTAAAAAATGCTTGATTTCTAACTAATAAGTAGGGGAAAAAATCACCTTGCAAGTCCCCCCATTTAAACAAGAGTCATGGGCACAGTCATCAACTTGCGTTTCGCAGTCCAAACCCGTGAACCCCACGGGGCACGCGCACGTATAGGACCCGTGACCAGTGTTGGTACAAGTTCCACCATTCTTGCAAGGCTTGTGGTTAGTGCAGTAGTTGAGATCTGTAAAAAAAAAAAAACCTTCAAGGTTGAGTTTTGGTTTCATTCCACGTGCACAGTTTAACCTAATTAGTTTCAGTTTCATTCCACGTGCACAGTTTATCCTAATTATAAATTAATGTTATTTCAGAATTTACCGAGATAATTTTAGAAGAAAAGTTAAAGAATTCATATATAATGGACGTATGTTTGTCACGATCTATATCTCAAAGCGTAGGAAATAAAATTATATATGAAAAGACTTATTTTAATGAGTACATTACGAAAATATCATTTATATTTTTGCAGTCTCGTATCGATATTAATATCGGTCTGTATCTGCTTGAACGATCAATCTGAGAAAGGAAGACAAATAACAAAAAATGTTTCTTTTTGTGAGGGAATTTCTTACAAAAAACGAGACTTCCTTCATCGACTGACTGAAAATACATTTACAAAGATACGAGTAAGAAAATTACTGTTGAAATATTCCATCTGCTGGTATGTTTTATATTTAATTTTCGATAAATTAATTATTGAAAATTTTAAAGTCTGCTTTAAGGCTTAAAGTTGATACGCTAGTGTGGAATTCAATATTTTTCTCTTCGGAACTAACACACAGAAAGCTCACCTTGATAACATGGTTTCAGTGTGTGTATGTGAGAGAGGAGTTTAAACAGCTTACCCTGATTACAAAAGAGTCCACCCCAACCCTCTTCACAGTTGCATTGCCAGGCTTTCGAACAAGTGCCGTGGACACACCCAGGGTATCGAATACACTCTTGGCACGTGGGACCTTGCCAGCCTTGATGACATCTACAAAATAAGAAAAAGGAACGTGCGTTATAGGCTTTAAAAAAAAAAACAAGCAAACTAGAACTTTAATAGAACATTCTGAAATCCTTAACACACTTTCTAAGAATCAATAATTATAAGAAAACAGTAGGTGGTTTTGTACGTTAAGTTAGTCACGCACAAAACAAAAACATAGAGGAGTGAACAGGTCCACCAGGTAGTATCTGCGACACTTTTACGTACGATAATCGAGTCCTGATACTGGGCTTTTAAAATGCCTCGTTAGCAGTGGCAGGATTTAGTGTGGATGATATTAATATCAATGCTTTCACGGACGGGTTCTTGTACCAGAATTACATCAGTACGCTGGGCTGTAAACTTACGTTGGGGAACTTGAACCCTACCTTTTTCAGTAGTTGTTACTACAGTTAAGTGTTTGTTTCATTGGTTTTTTTTTTGTTTGCTAGCTTTTTTAAATTTCGCGCAAAGGGTTATCTGCGCTAGCTGTCCCTAATTTTACAGTGTAAGACTAGAAGGAAGGCAGCTAGTCATCACCACCCACTGCCAGCTTTTACCAACGAATAGTGGAACTGACCACACATTATAACGCCCTCACGGCTGAAAGGGAGAGCATATTTGGTGTGACGGAGATTCGAACCCACGACCCTCGGATTACAACCTGACTATTCCGAGCCTCACTACCAATAAGATTTACGTTCACTCACATCTATTTATCGATTGCTTTTATCAGTATATATATATATCTCTATAGTCACAATCAAAGCTGTTAATTTTTTTTTTAACTTCAATATTGAAAATCATCTTCTACCCTTTAGAGGGTGGTCAATACACCCTAGCAAGTCATTATGTACGTCGTTTGGGTTTTACGGTTCACTAAAACCGACAAGGTATATACATTAAGAAAGACTATGAAGTTCTACCTATACGCGCGTGCTTTCCCACGGTAAGAGAGAATTAGACTTACTTGCACTCATTAGGCTGGTCACATTTACCGTGCTGACAGCCTCCGGAACAGACGGCTAGAAAAGAAAGGGAAATCATTGTTAGAACACTAGTGGAGTATAACCTGGACGTATAAATTGACGTACTTTTCAAGTATTGTATTAGGCTACAACATTGTTAACCTACTCAATATTTTTGTCCTACAATACTATATCTACACACAATAAATTTTAAGTCTATTGTTGGATCTTTAAGAAAACAACAACAATGCATTTTACAAGCTTTGTTAATTAAAGTTTTCTTTCAATATTAAATACTCGGTGTTAGTGGAACCACATTCATCGCTTCGAACTACCGTAGGTTTCTCAGCAGACCCGTGCTTCGTTCTCACATATAAGTAATCGAATATTGCAAATAAAAAATTGTCTGTTTGTAGATATGATTGTTTAGATCTTTGAATGCGTTTCTAATAGAAGAAAAATTGACCCATATTAGAACAAGCAGCTCAGTCCAGGAACTAAATCTATTCTCAAGCAAAAGCTGAATATTAGTTATTTACTTCTTATTTATTTATTTATTTCTTGGAGCTGTGGTCACAAGGGGGCGCTATTGACTCGATAACGTATTGTTAAGGGAACCGGCCATTGTTATAAGGGAAACGCGCTCTCTGGCGACAGCTGGCCCCAGGGAAGAGCAGATGTCAGGAAACTGTCCTGCCACCTAGCGGAGGTGACCTACATTACCCAAGTTGCTCGTTCCGCTTGACGACCCAAGTTAAAGAAAGTAGTAAAGTTAAATAATTTATCACACTACCCAAAATCTCCCAGCCAAGCATGCTGCTCACGAAGGAAACACGCTAGTAATTCTGTCGGTCGGAATCAGTCTCAGGTTTAGGCTTACCTTCGGTGCAGTATTCCCCTGTCCATCCTGACAGGCACACCTTCTCTCCCGTAAGGCTGCAGTTATAGTGGCCGAACTTGTCGTTCCTTGGACGGCAGAGCTTCGTGCACGTTTCGCCATAGTAGGTGTCGTCACACAGAACTCTGTACGAATATCGTATCGTCACGTGCTTTGTCTGGTGGGAATCTTGTGTCCAGTCCGGACTAACCTCCAGTGACCGCTGAGTGGCCAGACGCGTTATCAATGTCCTGCCACCTGGAGAGTTAACCTTGTTACTGACAAGTACAAGTGACGTTTTTCCAAAACACAGTTATATCACATAAGTAAGCACTAATAACACAGACATCAAAACATACCCACAACAAAATCTGTCCTGGTTACGCGACATGAAAAATATATAGGAAATGTGTCATCAGCTTTAGTAATAATAGAACCTTTCCGATAGGAGAAGAGCTAATAAAAAAATCATTTCTACATTTATATTTAACAACTAAAGAGGTCTGCGTCCTTTAGTTATTATCATCTTTGGCTAGTATAAGTCCTACAGAGTATGGACAGATAGATACATTAACACTAACAACAAAATGTATCCCGTCGTTTCGAACGCGAGAACATAGCGTATCACTAGATGGCGCCTTGAAGAAAGATCAACCAAGTTGCTAAAGGCCCGCAGGTCTAACATCGAAGTTTCCCACGGTCAGGGGATTACAGCCTTGAATCTTGGAAGAAGAACAGGATGGAGGAAAATACAGTCTGCCAGATGGCCAGCTGACCGCTTCTGTCAACGTCGTTGGCCATTCAATAAACGAAAAACCTTACTTGATGGCGTGGGAAGATTCTCGCTACTGACCAAGGATTGACGGATAACGTCACTTTCTCTAATGGAACGAAGAAAACCACCAGACAACAACAGTGTCGACCTTTAACTAACCATCAAGGAAGAGATTCCTGGGTCGTGTCATCACCCGCTCTATCTACCTATGTGGTTATTCTATTCTCAGAACCAAACGCAATTATACAATCATAGTCTAGTCATTTGTACAGAAAAGCAGCTGTCCTGTACTAACTGAACCGTTCTTACACAAACCATATAACTGGTTGATGAAAAACAACTTAAATCACAAAACTACAACAAATTCAACAAAACTTGAAGGATAACACTTCCAACACGCCAACAGAGAAGTAGAAAGGACAACGCTAATAACACTTCCAACACACCAACAGAGAAGTAGAAAGGACAACGCTAATAACACTTCCAACACGCCAACAGAGAAGTAGAAAGGACAACGCTAATAACACTTCCAACACGCCAACAGAGAAGTAGAAAGGACAACGCTTATAACACTTCCAACACACCAACAGAGAAGTAGAAAGGACAACGCTTATAACACTTCCAACACACCAACAGAGAAGTAGAAAGGACAACACTTATAACACTTCCAACACGCCAACAGAGAAGTAGAAAGGACAACGCTAATAACACTTCCAACACGCCAACAGAGAAGTAGCAAGGACAACGCTAATAACGCTTCCAACACGCCAATAGAGAAGTAGAAAGGACAACGCTAATAACACTAGGAAGCACAGCCAGCATAAACACACTGAGCCACCACCGACAATAGCTGTGATATAACACGTACAGTATGACAAGAATATCTTAAAAGCAGTACTGTATATTATATTCAGATACAAAAAGAACAAATGAAATTCACTGCTGGGCCCCGGCATGGCCAGGTGGGTTAAGACGTGCGACTCGTAATCTGAGGGTCGCAGGTTCGAATACCAGCCGCAGCAAACATGCTCGCCCTTTCAGCCGTGTGGGCGTTATAATGTGACGGTCAATCCCACTATTCGTTGGTAAAAGAGTAGCCTAAAAGTTGGCGGTGGGTGGTGATGACTAGCTGCCTTCCCTCTAGTCTTACACTGCTAAATTAGGGACAGTTAGCACAGACAGCCCTCGAGTAGCTTTGTGCGAAATTTTAAAAAAAACAAAGAAACAAACAAACAAACAATTCACTGCGAGTAGAATATTATTATTATAAAAGGTTTGGTTTGTTTTGAATTTTGCGCAAAGCTACACGAGGGCTATCTGTGCTAGACGTCCCTAATTTAGCAGTGTAAGACTAGAGGGAAGGCAGCTAGTCATCACCACCCACCGCCAACTCTTGGGGCTACTCTTTTACCAACGAATAGTGGGATTGACCGTAACTTTATAACGCCCCCACGGCTGAAAGGGCGAGCATGTTTGGTGCGGCTGGTATTCGAACCTGCGACCCTCGGATTAGGAGTCGAGTGCCTTAACCACCTGGCCATGCCGGACCATTCTAAATTGAAACAACAAAGGCCGAGATCATAACAGTTAGGTCGAATCAAGGAATTCTAATATTTACAAGTGTTTATGTCACAGCACGTTAGCTAATCCACTAGTTTAAATGCATTTACGTCATACATTGTAAATATTTTCACTCACCTTCTTCAGACGAACTATCGTGCCAAGCCTCTATGATAAGAGAAAAGGTTCCCTGCGAATAAATAAAAGTTTCTTTAGTAAATGACTTAGTGAAACAATCAGTCGTCTGGTTCCACTATCAGCTAGGTGAATCTGCCATTTTCAAATGTTTATTGAAGAAAATGTCGCTGCTTCAGTTTATAAACAACAGCTATCGTCAACGTCTAATTTAAAATGCTGTTTGTGATAACTGATGAATTGTTTATAATGATTTGTAACTACATTTTAGACAAACAGAAAATTAAAAGTTATTTATTTTTTAAAGTAATTGACATCGATAAATTTACTTTTTTATTATTAATAATTTCTAATTCTGATAGCCGAACCCATCTTAGCAAATTGCTCTAAATAACATGTATGTTCAACTACGATTCTTATTGATTAATCTTTAAACCATGGACAGTCTCTCAGTAAGTTTGTAATAAACATATAACAGATGGCGCCACAAGACAGACTACACACACTATCTTTCAATAATAGAGGACTGTCAAACGATGGCTGTAGTGCTTAGAGGAAACACGATGAACTAACATTCCGAAGTTTCTCTTACAATGAACCCTATTAAAATATTAAATTTAAATGAAGAGGTTCTGTGCACAATATGATTTACAACATTACTATATAAAATGTAAACAGTGTCCGTATAAAAGTAAGGAAACACCTTGAAAGTGTTCTAACACTTCAGATACTAAACATTTCAAAATGTGTACTCACACAAACACGAATGCGTTAAAAACTATAAAGGCCTAAATTCCAGCCTATCACTAAGTTAGTTAAATATTATATCGCCGAACAACAAGAAATAAACTAACAGTTAAGCTCACCATTCGAGCTATTTAATAAACATGTCTGATTAAAAAATATATATGTGTGTGTGTGTGTTGTGATAGAATATTTTCCCAATAAAAACAGCCTGGCGTTGAATACGTGTATTTGAAATTTTCGAATTCCAACACTGCTTGATTGTTCAGGTGAAACACTGCTACATTTGATAAGTGACTGTTTAATAGTTTACACGAAACGTAATAAAAAAAAACAACCTAAGTTCTTACAAAAAATAAAAGAAAAACTACATCAACTTACCGGCCAAGAAAAATCGAACGAAAATCGAATAGGGTTGGTAAATCTTGACACCTTTTTATCCAATAAATACACAGAATTATTGCCAAGCACAGGGGTTATGACCTCTCCAAATGTACATGGAGGATTAGGGTCAATTATTGCTTGATAGTGTGTTAAACAGACACGAAAATAAGTTCGACAGGTACTGCTGCACGAGCCGTGATCAGATCGGTACCCACTGCAACAGTTTCCTTCAAAATCTCGTCCGTTGTCGTTGCTAAAAGAATCAAGTCGAAGTTCGAAAACTTCTGAGCCGAAAGCCTGTCAAGATAAAGAAAACAAGTTTGAGTCATTGTGCGTCAACCGATAGGGCCGTGACACCAATAACTATAATCTGAAAGTATCGGTTCCCACGGCACCAGTTTGGTCTACATATGAGTAATGTTTATTACTGACTAAACACGTTGACAATTGCAACAGTTAAACATTAGCGTAGTGGCGACAACTATAACTAAGCAGATGAAAGATAACTTCAACGTTATTTTTGAAGTGATAAATTAATCTACGAATATGTTATCAGTGCTAGAGTTAGTTAGTGTAGTCGTCCTGCTTATACAAAGATTCACTCACCTGGGATGCTACAGTAAAGGCTAGTAAGGCGACATGGACCATATTCGATACATAACGCCTCCCCATCGCGCCAGAATGCCTTCCGTCGCACTCTGTCGAAAGACACTTAATCTAAACCGATGTCAGCCTCGTTTTCAGCAAACCTAGGCTCCGCCTATCGTTGTGATTGACAGCACACTGAAACAACACAGACACAATCTAAGTTTCGGTAGGCAATACAAACACCTGTATTTCACACACAGTATCCACACTTTCGGTATCCCCATGAAACACAGCCCATCTATACTTCTGAACGATTCCACACTCCACGGAATATTAAAATACAGAAAGTTCTGCACCAAAATTCTAGTACATTTATACCGATGCCGGTTTGACGATACATATATAAATTTATCTATCTATATACTCAGGTAGGTATCAACTTGGACTAGTACTGAAATCCGCGCGCTAGGAGCTTTTCAGGCGATACATCACAGCACGTGAGGCACAGACTCGCATTCACAGAACAACGAAGGGAAACTGGTATAGTAGCGCGTGGCACGAGGGTTATATAGGAGGGGACAAGGGGAGGGGAGAAGACATGACTGAATATATCACGGGCTAGTATAATAAGAACCTATTGAGGCGCTCTACCGGCCGGGTCTTTTCCATGCTTGAGTGATATCAGCACCAACGGCAGTCTCAACGAAAGATCGTCTGCAGTCCGTGCAATTAGAACACTGGCAGCGATAGGCTAAGCTGCGTAGTTTTATTTTTGTAATCTTGTCGTTAAAACGGCTCAAAAATCTGCTCTAAATATACAAAAAAACTGTACATTACACGCACACAATTAACAAATAAGACTAAAATACACTTTCATATTCTTTAATGGTTAAATACCCTTCACTTTTCACAATCTCTGATTTTCAAATGGAGCACAAAATAAATTATTTTAAAAGTTGACCAATAGGCGGCTAAAAAGCGAGGAATCACTAAGAATGTGATAATAAAATCGAACCCTTGTGGTAAGAAGAGAAAATAAGAGTATAACGAGTTTATTACACAAAGTCTAATCAACGTAAGAACGTTAAAAGTCGTGCATTCAACACACTTTTAATGTAAATATAGTTACACTATTTTTACATGGATATTTTACGTTTTTTGCAGCCGAGAAAAAAAAAAGTTCTAATAAAATCAAAACACGCCTGGAAATATAATACTGCCCCTTGTTTATTGTAGGATTTGCAGAAATCGAGTTGGATACGTCATAAACTAGCCAAAAATAAGTCATGTTACCTCCGGTTTGTAGGATTAACTAATAACGAATATACTATGTTTAAACAGAAACGTCAAGATCACCTTTTCTTGCACATTAATTCAGCGCTTGATTTATATCTCACATATACATTCTCTACCTGGAAATAAACAAAATTCCTTTAAAATGTTTATTTGTAATCTGTTTCATGATAAGCCATTCTAAAAACAGGGTCAAGTTTTATCCGTTTTGTTTTTTTTTCGCTGAACTAAGACAGTGTCTTTAAACGTAATATTTAATTCATTTTTAAATTAAGCCTAAAATTGTTTGTTGTTTTTTTCGCAGAGTATTAGATCGAGGTTTTAATTTGCCCACGCAGCTGACAAAAAAAAAAAAAAAAATCACAGAACGTACGAAGAAACGTTCACACATTAGTGGCTGCTCCTTCACAAACTTGTATTTGTAAAGTATTAACCCATTAAGTTAATTCTCAAGTGGACACAGGTTGTATTTCCTGGGTCTTTATTTACCCTTCAAACGTTTACAGCTGTTTTTGGACAAACAGTATAAACTGATAAAATACTCACCCATGTTATTCTATTATAAAACATACAACTAAAGCACCTCGTCGGGTAGGTTGTGGGGGAATACTGAGTGACACCTGGCAACGAATTTACTACACACAGAAAATTATCAAACACACCTTTTATGTTCTGTCTCATAAATTACACATTATTTATTTATTTCATTGCAAATACCATTAACTCCTTCCGCAGTATTATATAAGTTTGCTTGAAACAGAAATTTCTAAAATGCATTTTCTGAAATTAACGTTTAACAGTTCTTAGTGTTATAAAAGTCTTTAGACTTACCACTGAGCCGTTGGAGACACAATTGTGCAGAGCATAAAATAACTAGAAGTAATAAACGAAAGAAATGTTATTTTTTCTAATATTTGAAATTAAGCACTGTTTTGTCCTAGGAAGCTTGGCCCTAGTTTGGTTTGTTTTGAATTTCACGCAAGGCTACACAAGAGCTATCTGCGCTAGCCGTCCCTAATTTAGCACTGTAAGACAAGAAGGAAGGCAGCTAGTCATCACCATCCACCGCTAACTCTTGGGCTAATCTTTTACCAATGAAGAAGTAAGCCTTTAACTTCTTTTCACAATATGTCAGGATGACAGAAGATGCTTTATTTGTGCATTTATTTTTTACAAAATAGTCACCGCTTCTAGATGCTGAGATCATATGAAAGAAGCTTGTCATAATTTAAGATAATCTTTCTCCCATTACGTTATTTAAATAATTTCAAGCGTTCCATAACGCCACGATCTAATTAATGAACATTTTGTTCTTTGACACCGAAGCCCGGAATGGCCAGGTGGTTAAGATATTCGATCCTCAATCTAACGGTCGCGGGATCGAATCCCCTTCCCACCAAACATGCTCGCCCTTTCAGCCGTAGGGGCGTTATAATGTGACAGTCAATCCCACTATTCATTGGCAAAAAAGTAGCCCAAGAGATGGCGGTTGGGTGGTGATGACTAGCTGCCTTCTCTCTAGTCTTACACTCCTAAATTAGGGACAGCTAGCACGTGTAGCCCTCGTGTAGCTTTGCGCAACATTCAAAACAAACCAATCAAACAAATCCTTGACACTGAACCGTCAAATGGTTAAAACACTCCCCTTCAAAACGTCGAGACATCATGCAACTCGTATCTAACAAAACGAGGAACCTTATACAGTTAACGTGAAGCCGGACATCTCCACCAATCTCTTATTCAATGTAACTAGTAGCCTCGTTGATCTGATAAACGACTTTAGGTGTATATGCAGCACCTAATTATAAACATATTTTCACAACATTATATTGCTTCACTTGCGACATCTACCGGAGAAAATATAACTTTTTTATTGTTGGAGCGAAACTCGAGCCTCTCTGCTACTTTACGATCACCTAGTTTTCTTACTCGTACAAGGACACCAACCAGCCTATTCCCTACATATCTCATATTTTAATCGTCTCACGATTTAGATGTTAGCCGTAATCATTAGGGGCTAGCTGTCACGTGGGGAGCAAAGGAAGGCAACGGTACAGAGGGGAGGCTGGTACATCCACGGATTACTTTGTGTATGTCCGTTTATCAGAATTCAAGCAAGACACAGCTTTAATTTCGGGTGATTTAAAGCTAGTGAGGAGCAGTTTATTACGTTGTCACTTTAAAAACAGAAAAGAAAAATCAAAAGCGTTTAACTCTTTTTCTAACGCAGGCGTTTAGAGATACAAACTATCGTGTATTATGTAATTATCAAACCAATTTTACACGATGAAAATTCTCTAAAATATTGAACACATTAAAATGTTAGAAGTTACTACTTACGATTTTAATGATACTCAAAAATTAGTTACCACACAGTAGTTTCGCTGAACAAACTTAGGCCGACTGTAGCAAAATACGACACTTCATACCTGTGGTCCACACTTCACAACCAAGGTCAAATCATGTTCTCCGGTCAAACAGAAAACTCCAAAACACTTATTGGTAATTAAACATTTGTTTACAGTTGTTTAATTACGTATTCCGTTCTCATTGGACTGGTTTTGTTTGTTTGTTTGTTTGTTTGAAGACAACCACAAAGCAACACGATGGGCTTACTGGTTTCTGTCCAACACGGGTATTGAAATCTAGATTTTAGTGTTCGAAGTAGACAGACACACAGCTGTGCCTCTGGGGGGGAGGAGAATGACTTTGTTCACGAGAAGTAAAAGCTACATAACTATCTACGTTTCCAGTTTATACATAACCACTGGCGTTTCCACAAAAATATTTTAAGTGGGGGCAAAACATGTATTTAGCGAATAAATATTTACAGTATAAGTCAACCGACTAAAAGAACATGTGCTTAAACGCAAATACATATTTACGCGCAATTTTTGTGAAACTTAAGTGGGACAAAGACCCCCCTCCTTGCTTCTTCCTGAGGGCACCCATGAGTATAATTTTCATCATCTACTGACATTATCTTCAGAAAAGTAAGTTCACGTGACAGAGTGACCAATAACCACCTCACGTATCAACCATGATGATGCAGTCAATCACACTATATTGTTACACTCAGATAATTTTATGACCCCTGACTTTTAGCAGCAAACGTATCCTCTCCTTTTTTTTATTTACTTTTCTGTTTGTGCTGAAATTATTCTACTTGTCTTGACACGGGTCAAGGGTTACACCTTTGTGTCCATTCAAAAGCCCAACCAAAAGAAATTTAATACCGGAAACAACATGTGGTCTACAGCCCTGTATACGCATCAAATATGTTAACATTTTCTTTACTGCAAAATAATAAACATTCCACTTCCCTCCACTTCTGTCTTCATACAGCGAATGGATATATGAGAAAACTCGTGTTCTTGGTCACTGTGACTTATCTTTCCTAATATATTCAAAACTTTTTAAATTTTAAACAAAACACTTAGAGAGCATGAAAGTTTGAAAATAGTCTTGTAGCGTTTTTTTATCAGATTTTCTCGACAAACGCTAGATATTGAAAGACTGCTTTAAATTTAAATGTAATTTATTTCAGTTATTTATCTAATATGTATAAATACCACTTCGTGAAGTTCAATAAAAAAACTTACAATTTCATTATCATTTTCCCAGCATCACTAAGTGATCGAAACATGACAGTAGCGCCCTCAGTTGGTAGCTTGTCATAATAACAAATATTA
This sequence comes from Tachypleus tridentatus, assembly GCF_004210375.1. NCBI lineage: Eukaryota > Metazoa > Arthropoda > Merostomata > Xiphosura > Limulidae > Tachypleus > Tachypleus tridentatus. The sequence goes on along the minus strand of NC_134833.1, from coordinate 157,320,364 downwards.
TTAATTTGCGCCGAGAAATTGGTGAAAATCATAGATTTCCTCATTCAAACGTAAGTAACTTTACTCAATCTGCATAACACTGGGTATGTGAATTCCTTTAAAAAATGCAAGTTTTATAACAGCGTCTGTACTCATATTTTAGGACTTAATAACTTATAAGTAACTGGCTGTGACATTATAACACCCCCACGTCTGAAAGGGCGAGCATGTTTGGTGTGACGGGGATTCGAACCCGCGGATTAAGAGTCGAGTGCCTTAACCACCTGGCCACGCTGGACTTTATAGGTGGTTATAACAAGACAGTTTTCGCTACAAAATAAACTATTATTATTGAAAACAAAGCATTCGATAAGTCAAGCGACGACACGCTTTAGGTCCTGTCCTTATACGACTAGATATGGTTATTGCTAACATTCGCTTTGTGAAAGCTTACTGAAGCTTCAACTTTGCCATCCTGTTTACGGTCTGATAAAACAGAAACCAACATGGTAGTTTCTTCTTACGTTCTTGAGAGCCCTCTACATTTCTTGGAAAAGTAACATCTGCAAAAATAAAATAAAAAAACGTTTTCTTGTTGTCATTTCTTTGTTTGTTCTTGTTCAGGGTTGAGGAAGTAGTGGTGGAAATTCTCTGGAATTGGTCCTATACAATGACAAATGGCGACTCCAAACACAGGTTGTGTTTCATTTTGTCTTTTGCCAAAATTAAACACTATCTCGTAAATTACTGACATTATGTGAGGCGTTATTATGTGATAGTCAATCACACTCTTCCTTGATAAAAAGTAGCACGAAAGTTGGCGGTGGGTGGTGATGACCAGCTGCCTTCCCTCTTTAGTCTTACGTTGCTAAATGAGAGACGCCTAGTGTACAGAGCTCTGGTGTAGCTATGCGCGAAATTCAGTAAAACAAATGAAACAAGTTGTTTGTTAATAAGCTTATTTGATATCTTTTTTTTTCCTTTAGAGACAAAAATATTCATTTTTTTAAATATCTAAAACATGCAGTAAAACACAAATTGTTTAAGTCCTGGAGTTAGTGAACAGTGTACGCAGATTATCCATAGTACACGTAGCTTTGTATTGAAAGAAATACAAACATAAAATTCGGCCCGCCATGGCAAGGCGTTCAACTCGTAATCCGAGGGTCGCGGGTTCGAATCCCCATCGCATCAAACATGTTCGTCCGTTCAAACTTGAGAGCGTTATAATGTGACGGTCAATCCCACTATTCGTTGGTAAAAGAAGCCCAAGAGTTGGCGGTGGGTGGTGATGACTAGCTGCCTTCCCTCTAGTCTAACCCTGCTAAATTAGGGACAGATAGCCCTCGAGTAGCTTTGCACGAAATTCAGAACAAACCAATCTACACTCTATTGAGCGCCCTCTGCATTTTACTTTTACTACAAAAAATCTCGAGTACTCCCGCGTTTTTTATGTGTGCAGAATAATAAGAGATAAGAAACAAAAGTAGGTATGTAACGGAAACGGTATGTGATAATAACATTATGTAAATGATATTAACCCTCTACAATTTTTATTAATAAAAGTTACTTACACCCCCGCATTACACAGCCTTGAACACAACACGCATAAATTAGCGGCCGTATTCCTCAAATCAGGCTTGTACGTCTAGTAACAAATTACTTCGTGTTTTATCCCAGCTTTCGGACAACGCAGAATTGTTGTAATACAAGACTCCAATAAACTGTTACTTCAGAATCTACGTGTTAAGCCTTCACACGATATTCATAATAAATTAGTTATACATTCTTCGTCTGTTGAACTTGTATTATACCATATGAATATTACAGCTGTAACGTTCGGGGCGAGGAACCTATGTATGTCACGTTTCACAGTGCATGTAGTCAATTAATATTCTCTATTGAATGCTTAAAATTTTAACTTCAGTTATTATCTGAAGAAGTAATATTTATTCACTCGTATTTAATTCTTAATAAAGTCCATCCAACAGAACTTAGGCCTATATTTGGAACACGAAATCAAAACAAAATGTGGATCACTGCGCGAGTGATTTTCTTCGTTTGTTCGTTTGTTTTTGAAATTCGCGCAAAGCTACACGAGGGATATCTGCGCTAGCCGTTCCTAAATTTCTAGTGTAAGACTAGAGGGAAGGCAGGTAGTCATCACCAACCACCACCAACTCTTGGACTACTCTTTTACCAACGAATAGTGGGATTGACTGTTATGTTATAACGCCCCCACAGCTGAAAGAGCGAGAATGTTTGGTGCGACAGGGATTCGAACCCGCGACCCTCGGATTACGAGACGAGTGCCTTATTCACCTGGCCATGCCGGGACCCATTTCCTTGGAAGATGAGCAAGTGGACTTGCTCCTTAGGGGGACGCAGCAGGTACCGGGCCACCGATTGAAGAGGGCTTCAAATCCTAATCAAATGGGGTCCTGTAATCAAGAGAGGAAACAAGACGCTACAATTTCGAAACCCCCCTTAAAGGGAGGGCAAGTGACTGGGCAAGAAAATTTAATTTCTCCTGTACAAGGATTTTGTTAACGCACTTTGTTTTCCATTGCTATTATTGCATCTGCTTTCATTGTTTTTTAAGTTTAAAAATTGGATAAGTTATTGATACCAAGTTTCAGATACATCACGCGTGGCTAAATATTTTTGTCTCTAACACCCCTCTCTCTCACGCACGCACACACATATTTAATATAATTTAATGTATATCGTAGCAGAGGGCTCACTATTACTTCTTGCACCATGTACTTCAAGACTAGTCCTAGTTACACACCTTAAACTGAGACATAGTTCTTATTTTTATAAACTGTAATAATGTTCTTAAACCATCTGACCTATCTTAAAAATTAATAGTTTCAAAAATATTACATAAAGAACACCCTGGTTCTATTTACCTTGACAAACATCTCATAATGTTCCCTCCCTTCTATTGTAGATCAGTTGTAAGAGCATTACAAAAAAGTTTAAAAATGTAAGAGGGAAATAGCAACGTCCCAGGGAAAGGAACAGTGTGTAGTTTAAAATAGCAACGTCCCAGGGAAAGGAACAGTGTGTAGTTTAAAATAGCAACATCCCAGGGAAAGGAACAGTGTGTGGTTTAAAACAGCAACATCCCAGGGAAAGGAACAGTGTGTGGTTTAAAACAGCAACATCCCAGGGAAAGGAACAGTGTGTGGTTTAAAACAGCAACATCCCAGGGAAAGGAAAAGTGTGTGGTTTAAAATAGCAACATCCCAGGGAAAGGAACAGTGTGTGGTTTAAAACAGCAACATCCCAGGGAAAGGAACAGTGTGTGGTTTAAAACAGCAACATCCCAGGGAAAGGAACAGTGTGTGGTTTAAAACAGCAACATCAGGGAAAGGAAAAGTGTGTGGTTTAAAATAGCAACATCAGGGAAAGGAACAGTGTGTGGTTTAAAACAGCAACATCCATGGAAAGGAACAGTGTGTGGTTTAAAATAGCAACATCCCAGGGAAAGGAACAGTGTGTGGTTTAAAACAGCAACATCCCAGGGAAAGGAACAGTGTGTGGTTTAAAACAACTACATCCCATGGAAAGGAAAAGTGTGTGGTTTGCTAAATCTATTGTACCAGTTCAACAAAGTTACCAATGTATTTATGTAAAAGATCCAATAACCAAGAATAGTGTAAAAGCTTGGTTTGAAAAAAATTCCTAGCAACTGGTAGTGTGTTAGAATAAAGGGGAACTGGACGTCCAAGTGCATCTGATGTAATAGTTGACCATGTGCAACAGGCGAATGTGGGCACGTGCAGAAGCACATTAAAGCAAGAAAAAAACTGTACGAGTTGTTCGCCCAGTTAAATAAAACCGGAGTGTTGTATTTATAACATGTTTTTGAAGTTAACTTGTTTCAGGTAATTTAGGGATACTGTATTTTTAATGCAATTTAAACGTTAGCTAGAGGGAGCTGCGGGTTTTAATGATAACATTTAGACCAAAAGGTTTAACCAGATAAACCTACATCACTTACTTACTAAAAAGTTTTGAAAACGTGGAATAAAGTTTATAGTATATTATATGCATGAAATGGATAAGAGATTCTAATGTATATTTAAAGGCAGAGAGTGAAACAGTATCACGGTTAATTTGTACAACTCGATTTGTTTACGGCATTGTAACATGTAAGTGTTCAAGTTTGTAGAAATGTCAATTGAAAGACGAAATAAAGTGAGTTATTAACCTTACCTGGACAGGACGTTAAATTATTTTCATCAGGTAATTTAAAAGAATCCACCAATGAAAGAGCTACGCTACTAGCACTACATTGTTTTAATTTTTTTGAAATGAGACTGCTAATGTAGTGTCACCCTAAACTTAAACAGTTAAAATACTGCGGTTGTTTAAAATCGGAATGAAAAAGTTAAGCACTTCCAGATTTGTCATTTGAGTAAGTAAACGAAGCGTCGCACGTGCTCTGCAAGTAGTGTAATTACCAATTGACAAGTAAGCCTAGATATGTAACTGTTAAGTGCATATCGCTTACAAACAAGATAAATTGGATGGGGCTAACCACCCCCTCCCTGGGGAACATCTACCTAAGGAACAAAGGAGATAGTAGGTGGCGCCCACATTTACTATACATTTTCTATTTCTGAAAGCTTGTTTTGTGTGGAATCGCAGACCGTTGTGCCACCTACTGTCGAAAACTTTCTCTACAGCAGTGGTGTCCAAAAATGTTTCATAATCGCCAAAACTGTGGGGAATGCGTTAACATTTTAACCACGTGACAGAAAACGACCAACATTAATTGACGTTTTAGAGATATAGAGGGGTAGAAAAACATATAATTATTTACTTAGAGGTAAAGCACCATTTCGCCACAGGTCAATAGTAGTTTCATCACATGTGGCGAGAAATAACCGTGTCGGACACCATTGATGTACATCAAGAACAACCACAACTGCATTTCTTTTTGACTGAAAGCTACTTACTGTAGTTTCAGTTAATCTAGCTGTGTTTTAACAACATTTTCTGGAACCATTTTATATTACACGTAATATTGACATTATTTCTAGAAAAGTGGAGAGTCTATTATCTAATGGTTATTCTTTCTAACATTTTGCCTATGTCCTGACTGGACTCTAACTTTCTGGTTCATTTGATGGTGGCCCAGCATGGCCAAGCACGTTAAGGCGTGCGACTCGTAATCTGAGGGTCGCAGGTTCGCATCCGCATCGCGCCAAACATGCTCGCCCTCCCAGCCGTGGGGGCGTTATAATGTGACAGTCAATCCCACTATTCTTTGGAAAAGAGTAGCCCAAGAGTTGGCGGTGAGTGGTGATGACTAGCTGCCTTCCCTCTAGTCTTACACTGCTAAATTAGGGACGGCTAGCACAGATAGCCCTCGAATAGCTTTGTGCGAAATTCCAAAACAAAATTCATTTGCTGGTTGATTTTCCCATAGAAACATTGTATTACTTTCTTAAGGTTGGGGAATAATCTGAGTCGAGGAACATATTAAACTGTTGTTAAACGGTTAAACAGAGTACCCTTTCTTGAAGACGAAGGCTTGGATGTCGTTTTCTCCGAATGCTTTATTTTTTGTGTTCTAGGAACTTGGCGACTTTTTTGTGAGGTATTTGTCGTTTTGTTAGCATAGTCGTTTTAGTTTGTTTGTTGTAGAGTTGATAGTATTACCCGTAATATATTATTTGTACGTGTGGTATATTGTTTATCAATAGTTGACACTGGTCCCTTGTCAATTCTGGTGATAATTTATCGAGGATGTTAATATATTTATCCAAGTTCGTTTCTTTTTATAATTGAATTTCATTCTACCAATAGATTTATTATAAGTTCGGTCTACCATTAGGTTCATTATTGTAACTTTGGTTCATCATTATGTTCATTAAGGTAAGTTTGATCTACCGTTAGGCTCATTATGGTGGGTTTGGTCTACCGTTAGGCTCATTAAGGTAAGTTAGGTCTACCGTTAGGCTCATTAAGGTAAGTTTGGTCTACCGTTAGGCTCATTATGATGGGTTTGGTCTACCGTTAGGCTCATTATGGTAAGTTTGGTCTACCGTTAGGCTCATTATGATGGGTTTGGTCTACCGTTAGGCTCATTAAAGTAAGTTTGGTCTACCGTTAGGTTCATTATGGTGGGTTTGGTCTACCGTTAGGCTCATTATGGTAAGTTTGGTCTACCGTTAGGTTCATTATGGTGGGTTTGGTCTACCGTTAGGTTCATTATGGTGGGTTTGGTCTACCGTTAGGCTCATTATGATGGGTTTGGTCTACCGTTAGGCTCATTATGGTAGGTTTGGTCTACCGTTAGGTTCATTATGGTGGGTTTGGTCTACCGTTAGGCTCATTATGGTAAGTTTGGTCTACCGTTAGGCTCATTATGATGGGTTTGGTCTACCGTTAGGCTCATTAAGGTAAGTTTGGTCTACCGTTAGGTTCATTATGGTGGGTTTGGTCTACCGTTAGGCTCATTATGGTAAGTTTGGTCTACCGTTAGGTTCATTATGGTGGGTTTGGTCTACCGTTAGGCTCATTATGATGGATTTGGTCTACCATTAGGCTCATTATGGTGGGTTTGGTCTACCATTAGGCTCATTACGGTAAGTTTGGTCTACCACTTGGTTCATTACGGTAAGTTTGGTCTACCACTTGGTTCATTATGCTGGGTTCGAGGTCGTGATCACTGTCTATAACATATACATATTGAAACTTGTACCTTTGTTATTGACTCGTTTACCGGAAAACGAAACTTAATGATAAAATAAAACACGAACCTAGTAATAGGAAGTATTTATCAAGCATTTTGGGATCATTATGAATCTTGCCCTGCATGGCCAGGTGGTTAGGACACTCGACTTGTAATCCAAGAGTCGCGGGTTCGAATCCCTGTTACATCAAACATGCTCGCCCTTTCAGCCATGGGGCGTTATAAGTGACGGTCAATCCCACCATTCATTCGTAAAAGAGTAACCAAAGAGTTGATTGTGGTGTGTGATGTCCACCTACGTTACCTCTAGTCCGTCACTGCTAATAGCCCTCATGTGGCTTTGCACGAAATTCAAAACAAACATCATAATTCCATCATCAGTAATCCAGAGGAACAAAAAGAAAGTAATTTTTTTTTCCCAGCTGCAATACTAATGAAGTTGTCCTGTTAATGTTAACTAAGAACGAAAGCCATGAATTGTTGTAATGTGATATAAAATAATAGATATGATGTATTTCTGTGTTTGATTCCATTATAAGGTTATTTTCTGGGGTTATGAATATATTTGTTTCTTTGTTGTGTAATTTTTTCTGCGGTTTGTTTCTATGTGCTGTGCGTTAGTTTTTGTTATTTGTTTCGTTGCACGTAAGTTTCTGTGGTTTGTGTCTGTGTGTTGTGTGTTAGTTTCCGTTGTTTGTCTCCGTGTATTGTATGTTAGTTTCCGTGGTTTGTCTCCGTGTGTTGTATGTTAGTTTCCGTGGTTTGTCTCCCTGTGTTGTATGTTGGTTTCCGTTGTTTGTCTCCCTGTGTTGTATGTTGGTTTCTGTTGTTTGTCTCCCTGTGTTGTATGTTGGTTTCCGTGGTTTGTCTCCGTGTGTTGTATGTTAATTTCTATGGTTTCTCTCCGTGTGTTGTATTTAAGTTTCTATGGTTTGTCTCCGTGTGTTGTATGTTAGTTTCTCTGGTTTGTCTCTGTGTTTTTTATGTTAGTTTCCGTGGTTTGTCTCTGTGTATTGTATGTTAATTTCTCTGGTTTGTCTCCGTGTATTGTATTTAAGTTTCTATGGGTTTTTTTTTCATGTTCTGTGTTAAATTCTATAGTTTGATTGTTTTGGTGTATGTCACAGATTTGATCTCTTTGTGTTTCAAGCATTCTCTGTAGTTTATTGTATGTTGTTTACTACAATTAGAACACTATGAGTTTGGTATCCTTTGTGTGTTGTGGTGACCTCCGGACATGTCCGTAGTGTAGGCATTGTGTCAAGACTAGTATTGAAGTTTTAGATTCCTCTATCCGAGGTCTCTGATACCGTCAGTGGCCGCTGTTGTGAATCGATGATGTTCAGTCATCGGGGGGCCTGGGAGGGTCAGGTTTTCGGCGGACCTCTTCCTTCCCCCTTAAGTACTTTTAATAATTTTACAAATGCTACCAATATTATACCCATGACAGTTCGTTTCGGCATCAAGTTGTAGATGTTTTCAGACGTGGTAGGTTCAGATTCAATCTCATCGTAGCTTTATTGGGATTCATATCCTTTTCGGAATTTGGGGAGATCAGATAAGACGTTTCACTTCCTGTGCTGGTGTTTAGTTGAAACATTAAATAGTGAACATCACATAAAAAAAGGTACTGGTATTGGCTAATGTCACTGTTATGATTTCATTGCTCCTTACCCTTATTCTGTTTACCCTGCTACTGAATTCTGGGTAATAACCCTTGTTACTTTGTTCCATTACTCCTAGTGTATTTTGTCCATTGTCCCGACACGAACATACTCAAAAATGGCGACCAGATAATGCGGTTTGAATTGTCCGATAGAAATGCAAAGTGAGCAAACAAACTCTGTAGACAAAATCTAATCTGTAGAGATGTCGATGTTAGCCGCCGATTCGTATCCAACATGGCGTCTCTTGCTGTTCCAAAGACAACTGTTTAATTTCTACAAGAACACGTATGTAAAATAGCATCAGATCGAACCACTTTTTTTAAAATACAGGAGAATATTGGTAATATACAAATTGAAGCTTATTCTGACATTGAACATGAAATATCTGACTTTGGGCGTGATATAACCGAAAATACATACACGCCTAAAGGGTTACTACACGTCTTATTAAAACTGTTGTCCATGGAAAATTATGCGCATTTATGTATATATATTTTATTGGTATATGTATCATTGAAGGGGGCGCCAACGTATTACAGAGGAAAGATGCAATGTCTAAAAAGTCTGAGAATGTTTGACGTAGTATACAAACTGTTAATCATTTTAAAAAAATTGACGGTGAAGCGTTCCTTTCGAAAGATTTTTAAAGGTATACGGGGTGCGCCTCTTTCAACCTTTAACTGTTTACACAATAAATACTAAACGTTAACATAATGGAATTGTGCTGCATGTAATAATTTACTGTAAAAAACTAAGTTAAAATAGTTCACAAATTTAGTTTCTTGGTGACCGAGAACATGGGGTTTCTCTTCAACAGATTAATTCTCGCCCGTGCTAGCACTCGGCGACGATACTCGATCGTCTGTTGCGTTGTGCGCGTCTCGGATAGACTTTTCAAAATCCGAAATAAACAAAAAACACAACACCTGTTACTGCCCATTAAATCTGTTTTGATCACTAAAATTATTTTCAAGTCTTCAGAAGCATGAAACTTCAAATTATTATTATTATTCATATTACTTAATTGTAGACACGAAATCTAGCTAAACTTTTATTTTACGCTAAAGAAATAAAAGGATAATCAAATAATTTTGTGCTACCATAGAACAGGAATATATAAATAATTTGAAGTAAAATTACCTCCCCAAAAAAAAAAAAAAAGTGCCATGAAAAATTGATTTTAACACTATATTTAGAAAACTAAACGTACATTATTCACAACCGCGGATATACTATACTGGAAAAATTTATTTCTGAAAAGAGGGCGCTTCGGTTCAGTGAAATAAGCCTCCTGTAATTTAGGAAGAAAAAAACACAAACAATTCTATATTAATACAAAATTCATTATCATATCGTACAAAGAAGAACGCGTGAAGTAGTTGTAATACGGATACAGCTGCCGCGACATCCATGTTTTGGCGGGAAAACTCGAATATATATACATATATATATATTTTCCCCCCGTCTTGTTTCAAAAAAGACACAATCAATAAGACACGGGTTAAGACTGCTGTGTGTCTCGTGACAGAAGACGCGTGGCACTATTATTCGTCCAACAATAGAATCTTGTGAGCTAGATGTGACACCATAAGGCAGAGACAGCTGCAAGGAAGGACCAGATGCAACATCGACCCTCCCTTCCAACCAGGTACATACGCACAGTCCAGCATAAGTCTGTGTGTGACACCTCAAAGAATGCACTGAATCGAACAAAGGTAGAGGGAAAGGTGGAAAATCTGTAACGAACAAGAAGGCTAACCGAGATTTATCAAGTCTAATGGTCACTAGTATGTTTGGATATCTTCTGAAATACCACTACTTTCTAACAAAATGCGAACACAAGAAGCTAAAAAGAATGAATCGCGTTTGTACATTAAGTAATCACGTTTGATTTACAACAAGAACCAGACTGACACGTGGTGTAAGTGACCGGAAGATGTCTAGAGGTCAGACAGTAATACTACACAGCAACTAAACTCTTGGACGATGTTACCAGTAAAATACTGTTTCTCAGGTTAGCTGGTGCTCTCTTCACAAAACTCCAGTGTGATAATAGTTCTTAAGTACTACAACAGAAGAAAGTCCAAGCTGCTAACAGTATTATACTCTAAAAGTCCAAGATTTTTATATGGTATCCCTTTTCCCTGACATTAATGCCACACATCATGGAATGTTTGATAATGCTACTCCAGGTATCATAATGTTCAAACGAATGTTCGTTATGTTCTTCCAGTGGGGCTTGATGTTCATTACAAAACAGGTTCATAACTGTTACCTTCTTTGAATAACACTACAATAATAATAACAACCGTCTTTAAAGAGTATTGTGGACAATTTTTAAAATTTAAAACTACAGCATTTAACGTAGTTCAGAAGCCAATTTTCACAAATAATCGTTCGGTGTTAAATAATAACAGCCCCAAAACATCTCCGTACAAGTTAAATACAAACAATTTGATCGGTTCTGTAAACCCAGACACGTGAATCGGTCGTGTTTAGTATCAACAAGATGTAACGCGTGTCAAATGATCTGCACGAGCGAACGCCGTCTTGACCTAGAAAAGCGAGACCAGATGGTGATTCTGGAAGAGTCAGATGCATCTGTTTGTGGAGACATCTGGAAACAGCACTGGTGAAACAAGGGAAAGGATATTTTTTAAACATTTTCTCTTCTCTAACATTCTACTTTGTATATGTAATGTCTTTTTTACCTCTTTAATGAGCAGCTGGTCTTTAACAAAAGTGCCAAAGACCTAAAGTAAATCGTTGGAAATTATCAGTTTGTATATCAATAATTATTTTTGAAATATGAATGTTTTAAGTTGTTGAATTTTGTGCTAAGTTAAATGAGGGCTATCTGCGCTAGCCGTCCCTAGTTTTCAAGTGATTAAAGCAGTTAGTCAACACCACCCACCGCCAACTCTTGGGATACTCTTTGCCGACGAATACCGCCACGTTATAGCGCACCCTCACCCGAAAGAGCGAGAATTTTGGGGTCGGGACTTGAACCCACGACCCTCAGCTTGTGATCGGGCACCCTAACCATCAGGCCAAGCCAAGTTCCATTGTCTTGGATATAAGTAATAAAAACGTAAAATTAATGTATTACTAGTAACCTAGACTGTCAACTTGAAATGACAATATATTGTTATAGTATCAATAAGCTTTTAAATGGACCATTTAAAAAAGGTAAACCCTCGCGACCGTTCCCACGAAAACCATTACGACCAATTCATCAAATGTTAAGAAAGAGTGAATATCAAACATGACTATCAACCGTCGCATCTTTCACAACGCGTGCTCGTGCGCCGCTGACGCATACGATTTCTGTTGGAAGTGGTTTATCGCCGATTACCTCTGTGATTAGCGTGCGTAACGTGTTAATAGCAGGGTTTACTGATTGGGTTTGATGCTTTCGAAACCTAATACATACCATTTAGCGTCATACTCGTTAAAAGAGCTAAGTTGGCTTGGTTTACGTAGGTGTCGCTGCGCACGCAGCCACGTGCCGTTTGACTAATAACAGTTAATCTCAAAAATGTGACTGTTTCACGATAAAATCTTAGTGTTAATGAAGTAAAAACACGGGCCGTTAATAGTGTGCAATTAACAATTAAACTAGTAGTTTAAATATTAAATGCATAATAACATTTCAACTTGTTAGTTATATGCCAGTGTTCACGAGGTTAAACACCCATAACCAGATCTAACGAAACTCGGTGTTTAACAGACAAAGAACACTTACATTTAGCGCTGAAAAATGGGTACAAACAGGGGCGTAGATCATGGGGGGATGGGGGTATACATTCTCCTTCATTTTAGGTGGGGTATGGTGCATACAATCATCCCCCCTACAGTTTAGTCTGTTGAATTGTTTTATTGCATCACAGGCCTACAAATTGTGTGTTTGTTCTTGTGATTCTCATGTTCTTACCAATCAAATTATTATTATTAGGCCTAGATGTAGGCTTCTTCAGTAGCCGAAATGTACATCTTTAATATAGGCGTGCTTCTAAGCTTTTCTATCTAAGCGATAGTTCGTAAGTATCAGTCAGTAGGCCTAAGTATACATGCAAGTATCGTGGCAACAAGATTACTCTGAGACTGCATGTTTACAGCTTTCAGGTTCACGTAATCAGAGATTACCAATTTGCAAATTGAACAGTCCACATAAGTGGTTGCAAAAATCATTCCCCCATCGGGTGTAAAAACTCTACGCCCCTGGGTACAAATAAACCTTTGTGGTGATTTGGTCAGGCTTAAGCAAATAAAAAATGACTAAAATAATACTTTCATTTTCTTCGTGACTAGAGTCCTAACAAGGCAATGCTGTGGTAACCACAATATAAGAAGTCAGTAACAAAAGATTTTTGTTTTGTTGTTGACTCGAGCCTAGACAGCGTAGACGCACGGTAGACGCACGGTGACAACTAACTGTTAAATAAGTGAGTAAATACATTACCCTAGACTACATCACTGGCCAAATTTGAGTTGTTGTTTTTATCTATTTATGTTTGTAGATTAAATATAAATTGATCCTATAAATGTGAAAATCAAGCAAGATATCTGTAACAAGATATCAGATGACAGATTACGTGTGGGAATGTAGCTATCTGACAGAAAGTAATATCCAAGTAGCATATTCGACTTATACATAAAAGCAGCACTATGAAATTGCACTGCTTATTAATGCCGCGACACCTACAGGACTATCAAGGAGTTGTAGTGTTTACAGATTGAATTTAACTAGCACCGCGACACCTGCAAGACTATCAAGGAGTTGTAGTGTTTACAGATTGCGCTTAACTAGCATCGCGACACCTGCAAGACTATCAAGGAGTTGTAGTGTTTACACACTGTATTTAACTAGCTCGCGACACCTACAGGACTATCAAGGAGTTGTAGTGTTTACAGATTGTGTTTAACTAGCGCCGCGACACCTGCAGGACTATCAAGGAGTGGTAGTCTTTACAGATTGTGTTTAACTAGCGTCGCGACACCTGCAGGACTATCAAGGAGTTGTAGTGTTTACAGATTGTGTTTAACTAGCGCCGCGACACCTGCAAGACTATCAAGGAGTTGTAGTGTTTACAGATTGTGTTTAACTAGCGTCGCGACACCTATAGGACTATCAAAGAGTTGTAGTGTTTACAGATTGTGTTTAACTAGCGTCGCGACACCTGCAGGACTATCAAGGAGTTGTAGTGTTTACAGATTGTGTTTAACTAGCGCCGCGACACCTGCAGGACTATCAAGGAGTTGTAGTGTTTACAGATTGTGTTTAACTAGCGCCGCGACACCTGCAGGACTATCAAGGAGTTGTAGTGTTTACAGATTGTGTTTAACTAGCGTCGCGACACCTGCAGGACTATCAAGGAGTTGTAGTGTTTACAGATTGTGTTTAACTAGCGCCGCGACACCTGCAGGACTATCAAGGAGTTGTAGTGTTTACAGATTGTGTTTAACTAGCGCCGCGACACCTGCAGGACTATCAAGGAGTTGTAGTGTTTACAGATTGTGTTTAACTAGCGCCGCGACACCTGCAAGACTATCAAGGAAGCATCGCGACACCTGCAAGACTATCAAGGAGTTGTAGTGTTTACACACTGTATTTAACTAGCTCCGCGACACCTACAGGACTATCAAGGAGTTGTAGTGTTTACAGATTGTGTTTAACTAGCGCCGCGACACCTGCAGGACTATCAAGGAGTTGTAGTGTTTACAGATTGTGTTTTACTAGCGCCGCGACACCTGCAGGACTATCAAGGAGTTGTAGTGTTTACAGATTGTGTTTAACTAGCGTCGCGACACCTGTAGGACTATCAAGGAGTTGTAGTGTTTACAGATTGTGTTTAACTAGCGCCGCGACACCTGCAGGACTATCAAGGAGTTGTAGTGTTTACAGATTGTGTTTAGCTAGCGTCGCGACACCTGCAGGACTATCAAGGATTTGTAGTGTTTACAGATTGTGTTTAACTAGCGCCGCGACACCTGCAGGACTATCAAGGAGTTGTAGTGTTTACAGATTGTATTTTACTAGCGCCGCGACACCTGCAGGACTACCAAGGAGTTGTAGTGTTTACAGATTGTGTTTAACTAGCGTCGCGACACCTGTAGGACTAACAAGGAGTTGTAGTGTTTACAGATTGTGTTTAACTAGCGCCGCGACACCTGCAGGACTATCAAGGAGTTGTAGTGTTTACAGATTGTGTTTAACTAGCGCCGCGACACCTGCAAGACTATCAAGGAGTTGTAGTGTTTACAGATTGCGCTTAACTAGCATCGCGACACCTGCAAGACTATCAAGGAGTTGTAGTGTTTACACACTGTATTTAACTAGCTCCGCGACACCTACAGGACTATCAAGGAGTTGTAGTGTTTACAGATTGTGTTTAACTAGCGCCGCGACACCTGCAGGACTATCAAGGAGTTGTAGTGTTTACAGATTGTGTTTAACTAGCGTCGCGACACCTGCAGGACTATCAAGGAGTTGTAGTGTTTACAGATTGTGTTTTACTAGCGCCGCGACACCTGCAGGACTATCAAGGAGTTGTAGTGTTTACAGATTGTGTTTAACTAGCGTCGCGACACCTGTAGGACTATCAAGGAGTTGTAGTGTTTACAGATTGCGCTTAACTAGCATCGCGACACCTGCAAGACTATCAAGGAGTTGTAGTGTTTACACATTGTATTTAACTAGCGTCGCGACACCTGCAGGACTATCAAGGAGTTGTAGTGTTTACAGATTGTGTTTAACTAGCGCCGCGACACCTGCAGGACTATCAAGGAGTTGTAGTGTTTACAGATTGTGTTTAACTAGCGTCGCGACACCTGCAGGACTATCAAGGAGTTGTAGTGTTTACAGATTGTGTTTAACTAGCGCCGCGACACCTGCAAGACTATCAAGGAGTTGTAGTGTTTACAGATTGTGTTTTACTAGCGCCGCGACACCTGCAGGACTATCAAGGAGTTGTAGTGTTTACAGATTGTGTTTAACTAGCGTCGCGACACCTGCAGGACTATCAAGGAGTTGTAGTGTTTACAGATTGTGTTTAACTAGCGCCGCGACACCTGCAGGACTGTTAAGTTACGTGCCTTCCAGATACTTTTCTAAATACATTTTAAACTAAGAATTGTTTGTTTGCAGGTAAGCGCAAAGATACACAATGGTCTATCCGTGCTTTGCCCACCACAGGTATCGAAAACCGGTTTCTAGCGTCGTAAATCCGCAGATATCATCGTGCCACTGGAGAGCTTTGGCTAAGGAAAGCAGATATTGTGTCACATTAAAGTGTGTCTTCATTCAAAACTTGATAGTTACTCGTTTTGCTGGCGTTTGGGACGAATTTTCAAGTAAACTTTCTGTTTTCTTTTCGTTTCCTCAAATTAAACAATTACTAAGAAAAGGGACACTCAGTGGATCACGTTGTTCTTATTAGGCCCTCTAAAACAAATAAAAGAACAAAACATGAAAATCTTCTCTTATGTCCATCGTTATGAAGGAAAACTAGTCATTTCTGGCAGAAAAGTGAGATATAATGTTTTACTTATGTCCACAAAGATTTATCAAATTCCGATTGTTTTTTACTGAGTTATAGAGCAAAAATAGTATGAAAAATAGGTCCCCATTTTATCAGATAGGGAATTTTTGAATATTCTTGACCTTTTGGTAACCTTGACCTTTGTACTTGATCCTCCAAAATGTTTCACTTTTAAGATGGGCCATAGTCCAAATATGTACTAATGTTCGTTTAAATCTATTCAGCCGTTTTCGAGAAAGTATGCTAACAAACACACACACACACATATATATATATATGTACATACATGCAAACAAGGGTGAAAACATAACCTTTGTTCTTCTTTCGTGGTGGAAATAACAAACTTGGTAGTCATAACAATTATTATATACCACAGTGACTACATCTCCTTGACCCATTGTCGTCCAAATAATGTAGAATTCTGCAGTTTTGTTTATCTTAACTATACGCCACTGTTTCTTAAAACAAGCTTAAACTAAAAAATATTATCAAACTTTCATATGATACTTTCTCCATAGCATAATACTATTATGTATTTATGTTTTAGTTTAATATATATAATTTAGAAATGCATGTAAATTATAGTGTTAAATATGTGTTTTTGCGAAATTCTCTAAGTTTGTAGAAGATTCTCGAGCGTAAGAATCAGCAATATATATTTTACATTGTTGACAACTGAAATTTCTAGAGCCTTACCTTAATGTTTATAAACTTACACACGGAGAGACAGTTTTATATATTGTTGATTTGCAACAGTCAGAAGCTACAACCGTGATGAGCCCTTATTAATCGGAAAAATGCAGATATTTGACCCGGAAAGTTTATAGATTTCGAACATTACAGACCGTTTATCTTCAATGAATTAATTTCAGACGTTAGAATTCCTACGAACATATTATACACTTTCAGCGGAAAAAGGCAGCTTCCTGTCAAGTTAAGTTTACCTGGGTATCAACATAGAATCAATTCGCTCATCGTGAAACGTCGATAAAATATTTAGTTCAAGACCAGACAGAAGACTCAGTATTGTTTGTATCTAAATCATTATTTGTAATAACTGTTATTATAAATCATATTGTTGTTTGCATATTTGTGTTAAGAAAGAAAACTGTGTGTATCAATCTTATTGGCAAATGTCACAAATTTGATACATATCGATAGCCAATTAACTTCTAAATTAAAATTTTGGCTATTTGAAATCGCAGTACGTAACGTAATAAATTGGAAACTCGTCCGACATAAATTATAAGTAGCACCACAAACATGCAAGCCCGCCGCTAGAACAGCGGTACGTCTACGGATTTACAACTTAAAATCAGGGGTTCGATTCCCCTCGGTGGGCTCAGCAGATAGCCTGTGACTTTGTTATAAGAAAACAGATAGACAAACAGGCAATGATATTATACGCCAATTAGGGCAACGCATGACTGGCACGTGGTTTTCAGAGAACACTAACTGCGTATTTTGTTTCTGCAGTATTAAACCTTTCAAGGTAGTACAGTAGTAGAAAATCTGTTTTAATACATGCCTAAAATGTGTTGTTTATTTTAAGGAATCTGTCTTTTAGACGGCTGACACGTGCTAGTTGTGATTGATGAAATCGTTTGTTTGTTTGTTTTCTGAATTTTGCGCAAAACTACACAAAGGCTATCTGCGCTAGCCATCCCTAATTTAGCAGTGTAAGACTAGAGGGAAGGCAGCTAGTCATCACCACCCACCA
The DNA here is from genome assembly GCF_004210375.1 of Tachypleus tridentatus. NCBI lineage: Eukaryota > Metazoa > Arthropoda > Merostomata > Xiphosura > Limulidae > Tachypleus > Tachypleus tridentatus. Next base: position 157,302,745 of record NC_134833.1, on the reverse strand, counting down.
CCAACTCTTGAGCTACTTTCTTTACCAACAAATAGTGCGATCGGCCGTCACATTATAACGCTCACACGGCTAAAAGGGCTAGCATGTTTGGTGTGACGGGGATTCGAACCCGCAACCCTCAGATTAAAAGTCATGTGAATTAACCACCTGGCCATGCCGGACCGAATAGGTTTTATTGAGGCAACTATTCGTTCACATACAAGTAAAAACTATCATCTGTTACCTTCTCTCTTTCTCTCACACACAAGTATGAAGCAATACAATAATTGTATCTGAATTGGCATGTCAATATATCATCACTATTACGACGTTCAATGTTCCAAAAACAAAACTTCTTTGATTTCAAGATCTTCTTATTCAAATCACTTGATAGGGTCATATTGAATATCCTTCTGCAATCATCTTGCATATCCTTCTAGGTCATCTTGAATATCCTTCTACGATCATCCTGAATATCCTTCTACGATCATCCTGAATATCCTTCTACGACCATCTAGACAGGATCATCTTGAACGTCATTCTACGATCCTAATATAGCTTTATAGCACTTAAAATCGCAACGTTCAACATTTAAGAGCCACATTTTAAAGAACTGAATTGATCCATACAGGTTATGTCAATCAAAGCGTAAGTCTAAATTCCAGTTGTGGTTTACGTCTTTCCAAATTATACTTGTTCCATCTGTTATCCAGTGATCTATTACCTCTGTTCTGTGTAACTGGCCATCTGATCAAATCATTTAGTTATTCTAGACTATTGATTGAAGGAGTTGATATAATAATATTGCAGGATCTGATATCTCCGTAACCTCTACATGATTCATTTATAAGTTCATCTACAACCTTAACGGATTCTATTATAGTTCCATCACTAACTGTATATTTTCCATTTAGGAAGAACACTAAACTTTGCTTCAACCAGAACCTCATATTGTTATCTGTATTGCATCTATAAATTCCAACAAAACCTTTATTTCATAATGAACGTCCAGGTAAGATAATTAGGAAAGTCTTTTAGAATCTTCCACAGTTTCAGTTAGGGCTTCTTCCACCCCTTGTACCCTGTTCTGGATCTTTGTTCTGATGCGACACTCAGAAGCTGTGTGAGAGGTAACTACTAGTGTTTAACATTTCTCATGGCTTTCAGCTGGAAGATTACTTAATGTTTGCAAAGACGTTGTTTTTCTAAATGGGTGACAAGATGGACGACTTGTTGATTATTCTGTCCAATCGTTCCAGAAGTGATTTCAAATTAATCTCGATGCGACTCCCATGGTACCTTCCCATTACAGTTTGTTGGCTCCTCGACTGGCCAATATCGAACTGGACAACTAAATTACGGAACTCGATTTGGTAGTGACTGAAATACTCCAGGGAGGTCTTTCAGTAGCAGGTGGCACAGAATTAGTGGTAATAGGTGTAGACTATATAAGTTATATTGTATACTTGATATTAAATGGTGTTTTCGGTTAGAGCTCTCGAGCCAACAGAGAAAGAATGTGGCTCTTTGTGTTTAATAATTCACTTTCCAAACCTTTTCTTCTTTTCCCTTTTCCTTTCACTGATCTTCTTTTCTATTTTGTGGAAAGCTTTTCCTATTTAGCTTCTAATTTCGTCGATTAAAGAATTACGCCCTTACTGTATTTCTTTAATGTCCTTCTGCAAGTTTTAAACTTCCTATTGTAATCCCTGTATACATTCCATATAGCTTCATCAATCTCGTCTACAATCAGGTTTATTTTGGCTTTAACCCGTCTGTAGATGGGTAGGTTGCTTTCATTTAACCCCTTGCTTAATATTCTATCACATTAATTTTTCTCCAGTTCTTCCCGGGTTTTTAATTGTCCCATCTCTTTGTTTCAGTTGTTTATTCAAGTTTCTTAAACTTTTTTGTTACGTAATTATTTCTCGCTCAAGTAACCTCAATATTTTTGTATTACAAATATATCTTAAAGAATTTTAAATTCAAAGTGTTTGTTTGTAGCCTAGCACAAAGCTACAGCACGGGTATCGAAACCTGGTTTCTAGCGTTGTAAGTCCATCAATTCAGAGTGACAAAATGCTGACGTTAAATTAACTGATTTTTATGCTGTTATTTTCCATATTTCTAATAGTTAATGTTCTACTTACCCAAGTTAAAAATAAATAAAGAAATCGAAATATTAAAATCATCTATAATCCTTCGTCAGTCGAATGCTAGAACTGGTCGTATTTTAATCATGTTAAGGGAGAATTTAACAACAACACCATATCAGAAACTGCGCGTGCTTTGTAGGCGGAGCTTATTACCCGATTAACCAAAATATCGGTGTTGAAGTTTATTATCCAAGCAGGTGGAGAAACTCCCACGAAACGTTGGTTGACCGATATATCAAGCTCAACAGTCTATTAACCGAATAAATTCAATAAACAGTCCGTTGTCATGGGAACGTCTGCAATTCTTGCCTTATTGATTCGCCGGTAGGTTACGAGCGCCAATTATAAATTGACAGATGTTATCGACACTTGAAGTAGAAAATATAATAGCTTAAATTGTGTTGGTTATACATCAGTTAGAAAAGATAGATCATATGGAAATAATCTAAACAGGGAAAATAACCCTATCTGTAACACAGAAGTAGAAACGATTAACGAATGTATGTTACTAGGTGTTCGTATCTCAAACAATCGAAAGATAACAACGGCTTGAATGTGTTGTTCTCCATCAGGGACAATAGGTATTAACGTGTTGTTCTCCATCAGGGACAATAGTTATTAATATATTGTTCTCCATCAGGGACAATAGGTATTAACGTGTTGTTCTCCATCAGGGACAATAGGTATTAACGTGTTGTTCTCCATCAGAGACAATAGGTATTAACGTGTTGTTCTCCATCAGGGACAATAGGTATTAACGTGTTGTTCTCCATCAGGGACAATAGTTATTAATATATTGTTCTCCATCAGGGACAATAGGTATTAACGTGTTGTTCTCCATCAGGGACAAGAGTTATTAATATATTGTTCTCCATCAGGGACAATAGGTATTAACGTGTTGTTCTCCATCAGGGACAATAGGTATTAACGTGTTGTTCTCCATCAGGGACAATAAATATTAATATATTATTCTTCATCAGGGACAATAATTATTAATGTATCAAATCAGTGTAGTAAGAATTTAATTACCTATGTGATATAAAGAGTAAACATATTAGTTATCATAAAATATAATAAATGGAAGAATACTGTTAAGAGTAGCATTTAAATAATCTCACCCATATACACAAGAGTCTTCCAATAATGATATACTAGATTTATGTATTACTTCATCAAATGCTAGCAGTGAGTGTTTAAGTTTTAATGTTAGATTTGATCGAGATAGGAATGACTGTCAATTTAAATGTCCTTCGATCTCGAAATCTATTATAATGAACAAATGAGAAAACAAAATTTTAATCACAGTAAAACAGACTGGGAACAATATAAAAACTTCCTAGGTTTATTATAACAACAATAACTCTAGCAGAAAATTCATCTGATATTGATAACTTGTGCCAAACAATTGCCGAGTGCTTTAGTTAAACTGCAAGACAAATAACATATAAATTAAATCGCAACAGTCAAAACCAGGTGGCAGCTCCATACATAAATTACTGGTATGATAGAAAAACAGCATCGACTGAGAAAACAGTTTATGATTTGTTTCTTTTGAATTTTCGCGCAAAGCTACAAAGGGCTATCTGCGCTAGCCGTCCCTAATTTAGCAGTGTAAGACTAGAGGGAAAGTAGCTAGTCGTTACCACCCACCGCCAACTCTTGGACTACTCTTTTACCAACGAATAGTGGGATTGACCGTCACATTATAACGCCCCACGACTGAATGAGCGAACATATTTGGTGTGACAGGGATTCGAACCCGCGACCCTCAGATTACGAGTCAAACACCTTAACCACCTGGTCATGCCGTGCTAAACTGTTTATGGATACGAAAGACAGACATATCAAATTCAAGTCTCTTAGAAACAAGATGACAAATGGAATAAAACTACTAAAACTAGATACAATGGATAATTTCTGCTGAAAACGACCAGACAGAAGTTTTTGTCAAAAACTAAAACGATCTGTAAATAATGAAAACACTATTAAATCATATCAGAATTTAAATCACTAAAACAAACCACCAAACACAAAGGAACAAACAGTGAATAGTTTTAGAGAACAGTTGATAAGAACCTTTTAAAACACTTAATGTCCCAGGCATTGGACCCATTATTTTAATACAATAAACAAAACAAAATAACATACACTTCATGCTTCCTGGAAACAACAAGTCCACAAAATTCAAACAACAATGTTTATATAAGAAAAATAACACAGAGAATAACCAAATTAGAAGTAGCCATATCTATAAAACAAAGCACCAGGTGAAGATGGTGTAAAATTCGTTATTCCTAGTCCCCTAGTGGCACAGCGGTATGTCTGTGGACATGCAACGTTAGAATCCGAGTTTCGATACACGTGGTGGACAGAGCATAGATAGCCCATTGTGTAGCTTTGTGCAACCTTCTTCTTAAAAAGGGCACTCAGAAATTGTTTGACCATATATCAGCATGCAATGAATTTACCGTTGTATTTATTTTGGTGTATATGCTTGTTTCTGTATAGACGTTTTTCTTGCATGTGACGTATATTTTTTACTGTGTATTGCGTAAGTCCAGCCTGTTCTCGGAACTTGTAGATCATTGAAAGTGTGAAATAACAATACTTCTCTGACGAAAGTGCGCAATAATTTTGTCGAAATTTCTGCAAATTTTCGTGATTATTATAAAAAGCGGCTAGTCGAGAGACGAAAGAGAGAAGAGAATATTATTGGATGGCTACAGTTGGTGTGCTATAAGCCTTGGAAGCTATAATTAAGATTAACGTCTATTAATCGAAAAACTCCAGAATTTGACCAGGAACGTTTGTAAATTTCGGACACTACAAACCGTTCAACTTCAGTGAATTACATCGGATGTTAAAATTTCTATGAGAACGTTAAATATCTTCATCAGTACCTGATGTAAGGCCAATCAAGAAACGGCAGCTAGCTAGCTTAAGCGAGATGTGGCACTACTAACTCAGAAGTAATTTGTTCGTCGTGGACCTGGTTCGTCAATAAAATATTCAGCTCTAGACTGGATATAAGAATCAGTATTGTCTGTAAGTCTGTGAAACCCTTGCATATAAACCATCATTTGTAATAACAGTTATAATACGTCGTATTGTCTTTTACGTTTGTATATTAAAATATATCTGCGTTAAACAAGGAAATTATATGTATATATCTTGTTGGCAAATTAGACAAATTTAACACATATCAACATTTAATTAAATACTAATCTCAAATTAAAATTACGGTTATTTGAAGTAGTAACGTAATAAATAGGATACTCGTCCGAAATAAATTATAATACGTAATAAGCATTATTATATAAATCCTTACAGTCTGGTTACATCCCGGTCTCTTGAAATAAAGTACTTATTCTCTAGTTTCTAAAAGGAAAACCAGGGAATAAAGCAGTGGGCTACTGACCAAAAAGCCTAACTAGTTGTATAGGAAACATTTTGGAAAGAATTATTAGCAGTAAACCCTCCACGTTTCAAGAGATCTCATCGAAATTACCTGAAGATCGAAACGGTTTCAGAAAAATTTGGAAAACAACATATCATCAGGTTAGATTAAATGAAGTTATAGTTGATAGCTTAAGCTAAAAGAAACGTAGTGTCGAAAGCTTTCTCTATATCTGTATGGCATAGCAGTGTCAGATGTAAACGAAACAATTAGAATTATCTACAGGCGTTTTAACTTTCTAGAATATACAGAAGACTTTTTGTTCGTTTTTTGTTGTATTTTTAAATTTGCGCAAGGCTACACAAGGCCTAGCAACGTTAGCTGTCCCTAATTTAGCAGTTTTAAGACTAGACAGAAGGCAGCTAGTCATCACCACCCACTGACAACACTTAGGTTACTCTTTTACCAATTAATAGTGGGATTGAACGTCACATTATAACACCCCAACGGCCGAAAGGGCGAACATGTTTAGTGCGATGGGGATTCGAACCCGCGTCGAGCACCCCTAACCATCTGGCCACGCTGGGTCATCTTATTTTAGCCTAACTTCACAATTCGTAGACGATATAGCGATATGAAAGGGTTGCACGACTCCTTCGATTTCAGCTACAAATGTATCCAGTTCTAAACCAAACAACGAAGTATTGTCAAAAGAATAAAATGAAAATAAATGTTATAAAAACGAACCTTTACTTGAACGGAACTGTTCCAAACGTCGTCACATCGGCAAAGCTTCTTGGAATAACAAACACTTCAAAATGAACAATCATTTTACTCAAGCCTTGTTCTGGTGGGACACTCATACGTCTACTGATTTACAACGCTAAAAATCAGGGGTTCGATTCTCCTCGGTAGACACAGCAGATAGCCTGAAGTGACTTTTCTGGGAGAAAATGCACTCACATCATTGAAGTGAGGTACAACGTGAGTGACGAGCAAACTACGGTCAAACTGACACGTAAAGACAGAAGAATCAGGAAACATGATGAAAATTTATAAATAACATATAAGACCAGTAGTAGAATATAAGCGTCCAGTGTGGATTAAATTAGCACAATCATATAAATCATTATTTGTAATAACTGTTATTATAAACTGTATTATTGTTTGTATATTAAAATATAGTTGTATTAAGAAAGAAAATTGTGTGTATTAGCCTTATTGGCAAACATCATAAAATTGACACATATCAACGTTTAATTAACTTCTAAACCTAAATTATCATTTAACTCAGTTTTATGCTATTTCAAATCGTAATATGTAATATAATAAACTGGAGAATCGTTTGCTCCAGTTCTAAGCGACGAGTAAAGTTAATTCATGTAAAACTAATAAATAATATTAATAATACACGATTTGTTGTTAAAACAAATAATTCATAAGCCTAATTCTAAAGTGTAATTATTTAAATAAAATTATCGCTCACCAACATATAGATAAAGCCTAGACTACAACTAATATCTGCTGTATCCCAGTCAGCCTTGTTAGCCCTGGTGTTAGGCGAAAGGCCTCGTCGGTATTGGACATATCAGATATGGTGTGTTTGACATATTAATTCGTCATTCTTTAATTTCACTTTAAACTGTTACAATCTGCTCCGGCTTCCTGTATAACCTAGTCCTAGATCTCATCAGTCTGGAATTATTATTCAATTACTTAATAATTATGGCTTTTGGCCACAACCATGAGTAACATTTTGTCGTGTTGAAGAAGTAATTTCTTTGTTTTTTCATAATAGCCTCGAGTTTGCCTCCTCCATGATGGAGGGAGAGGTCAAACCTATTCCTGACTTTTCCAAGTTCTCATTCACCTTCGCAGGAAACAAGGCAACACTTCATAAACGTTTTCTGTTAATGATACAGGGTTATAATAAACGAATTCCACTTACCGTACGTACCCACCCTCAGCAACAGCAAAACATTCAGCCTTTGCTAACCCTACTCTGACAGTCCATCATACTAGAGGAGCGAGAGTACTACCGCACCCCTAGAGGACTGCACCAACAATATTTCAGAGTGCTTAATAGTACGGGTACCACGTGACAACCGTCAGGCAAACAAATATCAGTGTACGTTATGCAAAACAAAAACTGCAGTAGATACATATGGGTAGCGTGCATACCGGATCTTCGAGTTGAAAATCAAAAAGTGAACACAGCTTGAATATGACTTACACGGACACCATCCCCTTGGGTCTTTTAACATTCTAATACATGCAGAACGGATTATTTCATACGCGGAACCTTTTCTTTCAGAGTCCCGTAGTGATAACAAGCCTCGTGTACAACCGGAAGTGTGTTCGTGGACTTGGATTTACGAAACTAAATTTTCCTCCTTTGGTTCGTCTTCAAAATGGAAATTAAATATTCCACTAACTATTATGGGAAAATATGACGACAGCAAAGTGATAAACATAGAGAAGAACACTGCAGCACAGGCACATGAGCCAATTAATTAAACATTTATACGTTATTCTCATTTATCTATACACCATTCAACAATAACAAAACTGTGTTTAATATACGCGTTTATTCTTTACAACTGTTATAGAAGAAAAACTGAACATTTTTTTAAGTCCCAAAATTTGTATTACGTCCACACAGAGAAACACTATTTTACTACCGTTTATTCTTCCAAACACCTACGGCCATTCTTTCATCGTTTGTTTTTTTTTTTTAATTTCGCGCAAAGCTACTCGAGGGCTATCTGCGCTAGCCGTCCCTAATTTTGCAGTGTAAGAGTAGAGGGAAGGCAGCTAGTCATCACCACCCACTGCCAACTCTTGGGATACTCTTTTACCAACGAATAGTGGGACTGACCGTCACATTATAACGCCCCCACGGCTGAAAGGACGAGCACGTTTGGTGTGACGGGGATTCGAACCCGCGACCCTCGGATTATGAGTCGAACGCCTTAACTCACCTGGCCATGCCGAGTTTTTGTTTTTGTTTTTGGTGTAATTATTGCTCACATTGGGACTACGTGGCGGAGACATATTACACTTCCCAATAAATGTTGGCCTCTTTAATTTTAATTACGTTTACAGTTATTTGTCTTTCACGGACTTTATATATTTTACAAGGTACATCATTAAGTGTTAACATATATTCGTATTCAAGTAACATCTCATTGAAATACAAATACAATTATGTTCTTGTTTTGTCCGCAAAGGGTGTTTTCCTTATAAAAAAAAAGATTTTATATATGCAAATAAGATTATTATAAAGATTTTTAGCATGTTCACCATTTTAACTGCAAGATAATGTCATATTATTTTTTAATCTACTATTTTCGAGAAAAACAAAAATAAAAACGTGGAACGTCCATTTAGTAGAATGTCACATCCACAAGCTTCTCCGCAGTAAGTCTACGGATTTACAACGCTAACATCAGGCGTTCGATTCCCCTCGGTGGGCTCAGCAGATAGCCCCATGTGGCTTTGCTTTAAGAAAGCACACACATCCACACATATTTAGTGTTAGGACTAGTTTTTAACTGAAACGCATGGAACCAAACACGACAGGTATGGAAGTGGTTATATCACTTTATGGATTAATCATCACACAACAGACATAGTTGTATCGACTTTATACGAAGAATAAAATTCCTACATTACTGGCTTCCCCACCTTGTCTAAGTTTGGTGGTTTAACAGAATCTCTTTCATTATTACACCTTTTCTTTGGTAACCTTTAGAATACGTATTTCACGAGTGAGGAAGCCAGTAATATGGATATATTATTCTCCACTTAAAATCGAGACAATCTGCTATAAATGTCATTAGCCTATCAAATGATATGTATACTTCCATCCCTATCTTGATTCGCTCCTTTTAACAAGCTCAGTAGCCAACCCTCCATGATATTTTTATTTAGTGATAAATGTTTCCATAATACTCGCTTGTTTATTTTTTTTTTATAAATTTTGTATTAATAAAATAGGTAGTCAAAAATCGTGAAGCCTTTTTTTTTTCTCTCTATCAATTGATAATAAAATTATAGTTATTACCAGAACTAGGCAAACGCTAAGCCTGTGAAACAAAGATGGTGATGAACAAATATATGAGATCCCGGACTTGGCTACCTGCCAGTTTTCGTCTTCGAGACGCTCTGGATAGCTAAAAAGCAGCGTATACATAGGAGATAGAACGACTATGCCAGGTTCCTATATAGCTTATGATGCCTAGTGCATCCTCCGATATGTATACTGTGACCATGAGAAGTGAATATCAAAGAAGTGTTTTTAATGTACATAGTGTACTGAATAAAGACTACAAGTACATTGCTTCGTGGGAATAAAGTTTCCACTTGTGATGGTTCTGACATGTTAACATCCCTGTTCCCCATCTGTCGAAGTAGCTGCTCTTTAAAAGAGCCACACCAGTAGTGTTTGTGAATACAACTAGGCCTAGCAAAAGCCTGACCACACCTTAGAGTTTACGGCTGACACTGGACGACTGTATAGCTTTTGTTGGCCTGTGACGTCGACAGAGACACACCATCTGCACCGTAAGAAAAAAGCCACGCGCATGTTCATGTTCTCTAGAAAATAACCGGCAGAAGAATACAGGGACTATAGAAACGTATGAAGGGCTTTCTCCCTCCTTAAACAGCCAAAGAAATCTGAAGAAAGATTTACAGAGTATGTTTGGTTGAAAAAAAAAAAAAGCATATCGAAGAGGTGTGGCCGAATCAAGCCTTCAAACCACAGCACAGGCTGTGAACTGGTATAAAAATATGTTTACGTACAAATATACATGTTTCTCTACAAGTGGGTTTTCTCGACATCACTGATTATGTTTACGTACAGTTTTCAGCTGAATCTCAGACATCCTAGTCCAACACAGTGAGACTAAATTGTGTGTGTGTGAATCGAAAATCGTTGTGGATGAAATAATTGAATCAAAAGTAAACACAATTTAAACATTTGCTGTATGAGATTTAGTTAACTTATCCAAATCCTCTTGTTAATAATTTGCGTTAAGTATATTTTATTAGGTTTCTGTGTGCATTTCTTTAATGGTTCTTACGTCCGCTAGAGTTCATTTATCGCTTGTGGACCGAGCTTTAATAATAAAAAAATTACGGCAACTAAATTGTTAAAACTAAACATATTTTTGTATAAACTTATAAGTAACTGTAAACAACTGATGTAAAGTTGAATATTCATTATAATGGAACATTATCTAGATTTTATCCACCTTTTGTTTTTTAAATCTGGGTGTTGATACCTGTTATCTAACACTTGCAGAAACATTGGTCGTACTGAAGATTATAAAGAAAGTCAAATTTTATATTATACATAGATATATGTTGAATATTTCCTTTCTTTATAATATGTCGTTTTATAAAGTTATGAGTAACTATTTCCAGTTATGACAGAAAGTTAGTTTTAAGTCTTCTCACAGCAGACTTGTTGTGAAGTAAAAGTAACACTCTTTGATAGAAGTTTTTATTTTTATTGGTAATTTTTCATTAATCATTTTAAACAAACAACTAGAAATGTGCAAATATTACTAGAAAAACACCAAACACCAGATGATTTGTTTAATTATTATTATTTAACTTGTACAAGGAAATGAATGGTTAAGTTAGAGTGGTGAGTGCGAGAACATTCGCAACAAAAACTGAAACCATGAAAACGTCAGTCCTCTCAAAATAACCACTATCTGAAGTAGAATTACCAGGGTCTGCGTGTGCTCAGCACGTGCAATGGTGTCCATGTGCACGTGGCCCAATAATTCAAAAAACGTTGTTTAACTTGTAATCGTTCACAAATTCACGATAAGAATACATAACATACTTGGCAAGTAGGCTTAACTGCGAGATTCAGCCCACCGGTCTACATAAAAGCGCCTGCTTCCCACTCCCCCAATCAGTTTTGTATGCAATAAACTCAAACCTGTTTACTTGTGGGTGTAAGTGGCATGGCAAATAGGTTTACTCTCATGATTGGAGAGGATGCAAATTTAGGAAGGGAGTGTAAGTCAATGTATAATCAGTCGATCGATTTATATCGAGTCCAATAAATCACAGGAAGAGAGCGAACGTGTGTCAAGCAAATGCCAACAACCATAAAGTTTTTGCCAGGTTTTGATAATCATTCAGCGTTGTAATACGTTACTAACACCCAACGCCAAGCAAGAGAAAGATCTTTCAGGACTAAACACTTTCAGAGTTTTTAATAAATGCAATGGAAAGTCAAAGATAAATCACTTGGAATAGCGAACGTTTCAGGTTACGTACTACTTTCTGTTTATTTTTTTAAGATTACAATCCCAGGACTAATTTTAAAAATAAAAATAAAATCTAGTAACTAAAATTGATATTTTTAATAGTTACCCATTAATGCGAAGGAAGCGATTGTATTTTTTTTTTCTGGCACGATTAAAGAATATGTGGTCCCATTTTTTATCAATTTTAAAAGAAGAAAATTTTGTTTGTTTTGGAATTTCGCACAAAGCTACTCGAGGGCTATCTGTGCTAGCCGTCCATAATTTAGCAGTGTAAGACTAGAGGGAAGGCAGCTAGTCATCACCACCCACCGCCAACTCTTGGGCTACTCTTTTACCAACGAATAGTGGGATTGACCGTCACATTATAACGCCCCCACGGCTGGGAGGGCGAGCATGTTTGGCGCGAACCCGCGACCCTCGGATTACGAAGCGCACGCCTTAACGCGCTAGGCCATGCCGGGCCCGAAAGAAGAAAATACTGGTGAGTTTACGCAGGTAGAGGGTAAATCTAAGTAAGGAGAATGGTGTTATACGAACGTGGAAAACTCAGGGATTATTAAAATACTTAGTTTAATAACTCCTGACAGAGCATGTACAGCGTTTTTGTTTTTTTTTTTTGCATTCAAATAATTATAGTCACCCCAATTACACATAATTTAAAAATATTTCTGCTCGTTCTTTATTTATTTATTTTAGTATTTTAGAATCCAGATATACAAGTATATAACGCACTCAGCATACGTAAATTAGGCCAGGGTGATTCAGGACTATTTCGTTTATATTCATACAATGTACATATTTGTAGCTAGTGAAAGTTAGGCCTACGGTAACTTTGGACAATATTTTCCAAATTTTACTGCTTTTCTGAGAAGTTATGTAACTATATTAAAACAAGATGATTTTACAGAAGATTGCCTTTAGAATTTGTTTAAACTACAAACAAATTAAAAAACATCAAATCTATGTGTACACAAAACGTAGGCATATTTTGAAGAAATTAGACGTTTACAGTGTTTTGTTTACCAAATGTTATAGCTTAAGCCTTACTTAATAATCTAATAGCAATCTATTAAAGTAACACTTAGTTTTTGTTTGTCCTGAAAATACGCGCACATTCCATTTCAACGGATGTAAATATATTTTAGTAGACAGTTTGTGCAGTAATATATTATAATTTTATCAAAATTTTTAAAAAGAATTAACGTTAAATCTTAGAATAACTATAAGTTTATAATGGGTTATAGGGTTTTTATTAATTTCTATCAAAACTTCTCGAACCTACGTGTTTTTCTAATATCATGAATTATAACTTTATATTTATTTATAGTATTAAGTGTAGTAAGGTTTAGTCCTAACTAAACTAGAGCAAAAAAGTACTAAAATCACACTGTTAATTTTATATCTTTATCGAATATAGGCTGAACTTAACAAAGGCTTTGGTGTTTTTGGAATTTCGGAATCACCACCCACCGCCAACTCTTGGGCTACTCTTGTACCAACGAATAGTGGGATTGGCCGTTACATTATAACTCCCCCACGGCTGGGAGGGCGAGCATGTTTTGGCACGACGCGGGCGCGAACCCGCGACCCTCGGATTACGAGTCGCACGCCTTACGCGCCATACCAGGTCAAGTAACAAAGGCTTACTTAATGTTAGACCTAAGACACGAGAACTTACAGATATCGGTGTGTGCGATTGGAATTATTTTGCATTATTTAAGAAATCCTGTATTTAAAGATATATTGTTGCAATAAAGATTCTAATTTAACCACAAACGCTTTGAAGGCCTCTGTTAGCTTTAAATAACAGCTATTCACGATGCATAAATTTGAATTGAGAAAAAAAAAATCGTATGTATAACCAATTCTCTCCAAGACTTCTCGCGAATCCAGGTTTGGATAATACTAATTTAGGCAGACATTTATATGTGGACTGTTGCAGAATGTGGTAGAATTATTGCAATTAAACGTTATCTCTGTACGCTTATTTTTTATATTTGTGTGTAAATATATTTCCTTATAAGAAACAACTATTTCAAATCAGAAATAGTAAATTATATAAACAAAAGATAAGAAATTAGACTAAAATATCTCCTGGAAGAACTATTAGACTTTGTTACTTAATCAAAGTAGCAAAACCTGTTGAATTAACTAGAAGTCCATCAGGCACAAAGTTACTTCGATAAAATAGAACTGCTACACTCGCCAACTGTTGTGGCTTAACGGAATTACGTTGCTATGAACGTTTCGCAGAATTAATTACTTCGAGCGCCACCTCTAGGGTACAACAGTAACTTCATATGAAGACAGCAGACGTTTGTCCTAGTCTTTAATGTTCTTCCGAAAAGTATTACGAAAAACAAACACCAAGACTTTTTAATAAATGGGTGAATTTAAAGTTAATAAGAATTATCAACTTTCACTTTCAATCAAATAGTTATTCAAGTTGACAGGTTTCTATTTAGTCAAATTTAATAATATTAGTAATTAGTTGGAATACCTGTCTACTGGGCGGAAGTTATGTAAATTTATGGTTAATGAAATGCTATCTCAGGACATGAAAAGTTGTTTCCCTTATATGTAATTGCCAAAAAACACGCTCATAAACACTGCAAAACGCTAATTTGCATGTATTCCGCATGGGCCCAACAAACGTCCTTGTCACATTTGGTTAAGATCCAACTACAGAGGGCGAAGTAGTGATAAAAAACACAAAAACACTCATGAAAACTGCAAAATGCAAAACTGAAAATTTGTATGTATCCCTACATGGACCTAATGAACCTCTGTACAACTTTATTGAAGATCCATCCACCCCCTGCAAAGTAGTTACCAGAGCTGCCGAGAATCGTCCCTGACCTTAGAGTAATCATGTACATGTGGGGCCCCCATAGTAATCAGTTAATCGTATAACGTAACTTTCAAAGATTTTTTTTCATGGCAAAATTTTTAATGCACTCTGAAACGTTAATTTCGCGAGCTTTTGTACGTGCCCTACAATATCCTCGGGCTCAGGGGTAAACCCCCGTTACCCCCACCCCCCTATTGGTGGTCTTGTTTTAGACTACGATTTGTCCTCTTCGACTTTCTTTTGGGAT